>NC_074692.1:44225402-44355402 GCF_029448725.1 Salvelinus fontinalis
CTTTTTTTTCATATCCAATGTATTTCCCCCACATAGTCCACTTCACAATACGTTGACATATTACGTCGAATCAACATTGGTTCAACCAGTTTGTGCCGAGTGGGGATGTTGGGAAAGTGGAGAGTTGAGCCTAACATTCCCTTTTCCTCTGAGCCTAAACTTACAGGTCCGGGGGTAACCTGGAACACAGGTTCAGGGTGTTAGGTCCTGGAACACAGGTTCAGGGTGTTATGTCCTGGAACACAGGTTCAGGGTGTTATGTCCTGGGGTAACCTGGAACACAGGTTCAGGGTGTTATGTCCTGGGGTAACCTGGAACACAGGTTCAGGGTGTTAGGTCCTGGGGTAACCTGGAACACAGGTTCAGGGTGTTAGGTCCTGGGGTAACCTGGAACACAGGTTCAGGGTGTTATGTCCTGGGGTAACCTGGAACACAGGTTCAGGGTGTTAGGTCCTGGGGTAACCTGGAACACAGGTTCAGGGTGTTAGGTCCTGGGGTAACCTGGAACACAGGTTCAGGGTGTTAGGTCCTGGGGTAACCTGGAACACAGGTTCAGGGTGTTAGGTCCTGGGGTAACCTGGAACACAGGTTCAGGGTGTTAGGTCCTGGGGTAACCTGGAACACAGGTTCAGGGTGTTAGGTCCTGGGGTAACCTGGAACACAGGTTCAGGGTGTTAGGTCCTGGGGTAACCTGGAACACAGGTTCAGGGTGTTAGGTCCTGGGGTAACCTGGAACACAGGTTCAGGGTGTTAGGTCGTGGAACACAGGTTCAGGGTGTTAGGTCCTGGGGTAACCTGGAACACAGGTTCAGGGTGTTAGGTCCTGAGGTAACCTGGAACACAGGTTCAGGGTGTTTGGTCCTGGAACACAGGTTCAGGGTGTTAGGTCCTGGAACACAGGTTCAGGGTGTTAGGTCCTGGGGTAACCTGGAACACAGGTTGAAGGTGTTAGGTCCTGGGGTAACCTGGAACACAGGTTCAGGGTGTTAGGTCCTGGGGTAACCTGGAACACAGGTTCAGGGTGTTAGGTCCTGGGGTAACCTGGAACACAGTGCTTTAGGCCCAGGAGAACAGGGGGGTTATGTTTACTCAGGGTTTGTAAAGGTGCCAAGTTCCTAATTCATTCTTCCCAACAACAGAACGGTGTGGCTGTACCCCAACAACAGAACGGTGTGGCTGTACCCCAACAACAGAACGGTGTGGCCGTACCCCAACAACAGAACGGTGTGGCTGTACCCCAACAACAGAACGGTGTGGCCGTACCCCAACAACAGAACGGTGTGGCCATACCCCAACAACAGAACGGTGTGGCTGTACCCCAACAACAGAACGGTGTGGCTGTACCCCAACAACAGAACGGTGTGGCCGTACCCCAACAACAGAACGGTGTGGCTGTACCCCAACAACAGAAGGGTGTGGGTGTATACCGGTCATTCAAAAATATTCATGCCAGTAGACTGCTGATTGGCCAGCTCATTCTCCTCTATGAGGAAGCATTTTTTGAAAAGGTACGTTTGAGATACAAGTTTGAGGTGTGGTTTTTGAAGTGTTTTTCTTTTTCTCCATTTTATGCTCTGACAACAAGTACGAGTATAGGATGAGTCAACAACATTATTTGGATATGAGTTAACAGAAAATGTACTTTTCAAAGTGAGATTTTAACTGGAGTTATTTTAAGTGAAGTTTTGTATTGCTAAATAGACAAGATGGTGGGTTGTACATACTGTAAGGGAACAAGACTACCAAGACTACAGTAGAGGCTAATCAGAAAGGATGGGTTTGAATCCAGCCCAAGACAGGCATACCATACTGGAAATTTAACTTGAACTATACTACATTCTGTTATTGAATTTCCTGTTCAATTTCAAGTCTGTGGCAAAGATGCACTATGCCCATCTCTCCACTAGTGGGCGCGATGTTTATAAAACATAAAATAGTGCACACGAACATTCGCAAGACTTACGAACATTGTTCATTTTATTTCCATCAATGTTTCCATTTGTTTGCTTTTAGTCCTTGATGGAAAAATGGTTTGAAAACTATGTTTGATGCTCCGCATCTGTTGTCATAGTCCAGTAGAATACCTGGCAAAGTCATGTGTGTGGGCGCATTCCCGTATTTACATTTGGTCTTCCTACCAGGATACCAATATTGGGAATGTACGGACAGCGTGAATTGTTATGTCACTTTTTGGGCGACCTGACCAAATTCACATAGAAACGTGAGTTATAGATCTGTCATTCTCATTGAAAACAAGTCCAAGAAGAGGTAGATCTGTTCTATGTATTCTATTTCTATGCTTCACGTTTTTACATTTTGTTTTTGCGTCTTTTTACTTTCGGTTTTGTACACCAGCTTCAAAACAGCTGAAAATACAATCTTTATTTATTATTGAACAAATAACTCGTAGCGGTTTAGATGGTAAACTGAAGTTAGGCAAACTATTATAAAAATGAGCAAACAGGAAATTGCACCTTTTTTAAATGTTGAGTTTTGGCCACATGGGAGAAAAAATGCGACCATTTGATCTCAATCATCCTAAAATCTCATAAGAAATGGGGTGGTGTTTTTATCTTAGAGTAACGTTATACACACAGGAAGTTGGTGGCATCTTAATTGGGGACGGGAACGTGGTAATGCCTTGAGCGGAATCAGTGGAATGGTATCAAATACATCAAAAAGACATGGTTTCCATGGTTTCCATGTGTTTGTTGCCGTTCCATTCGCGCCGTTCTCGGCCATTATTACGAGCTCGTCCTCCCCTCAACAGCCTCCACTGCTTTATACTATGCAATTATATTCTGCTCTGTTATGTAGAATTACTATCGTTATAGTGATATGGCAGACGTTGATTGAGCTTTGATATAACTTTATTAAAGGAGCACAGAGTAGCCTGTTTTCTTCAAGTAGGGAATCTTGCACATGTGCAGACTGAATCTTTGGGGCCTTCAGCTGTCAGGAAGAAAGGGCTAAAATAGTCAGATCCACAGCCGCTCCGGTTATTAAATGACAGAGTTTTCTGATGATTATGTCAACTTTAAGAATGAGGATTTGGATCGTATCTTTTACATGGATTACCAGTTATGTGATGATTTGTCATTTTGACAGTGGTATGTCCTCTGTTGGTAGAGCATGGATATTGTTTTTATTTTGATTAAATATAACCTTTATTTTACCTTTATTTAACTAGGCAAGTCAGTTAAGAACAAATTCTTATTTTACAATGATGGCTTTACCAGGGAACAGTGGGTTAGCTGGGGCAGAATGACAGATTTTTACCTTGTCAGGTCAGGTATTCGATCTAGCAACCTTTCGGTTACTAGTTCAACACTCTAACCACTAGGCTATCTGCCGCCCCAGGTGGCAGTGACTAGAAGCGGTTTCATCTTGGTAGTTATGATGTGAGGCTAGTATATCCAACCATAACCTGTCTTATAGGGTGTGGTATAGACACGGTTGCATGCTCCACTAAAACGTATTTCCATTGAAAAGGTCAATTGTCAAAGCTTGTTAATATTCCATTTTGATTGTTTTGTAAATACTGTGAATTGCACAAGTGGTTGTCCTGATACTGCCTCCTCCTGGTACTGCCTCCTCCTGATAATGCCTCCTCCTGGTACTGCCTCCTCCTGATACTGCCTCCTCCTGGTACTGCCTCCTCCTGGTACTGCCTCCTCCTGATACTGCCTCCTCCTGATACTGCCTCCTCCTGGTACTGCCTCCTCCTGGTACTGCCTCCTCCTGGTACTGCCTCCTCCTGGTACTGCCTCCTCCTGATAATGCCTCCTCCTGGTACTGCCTCCTCCTGATACTGCCTCCTCCTGGTACTGCCTCCTCCTGGTACTGCCTCCTCCTGATACTGCCTCCTCCTGGTACTGCCTCCTCCTGGTACTGCCTCCTCCTGATACTGCCTCCTCCTGATACTGCCTCCTCCTGGTACTGCCTCCTCCTGATAATGCCTCCTCCTGGTACTGCCTCCTCCTGATACTGCCTCCTCCTGGTACTGCCTCCTCCTGGTACTGCCTCCTCCTGATACTGCCTCCTCCTGGTACTGCCTCCTCCTGGTACTGCCTCCTCCTGGTACTGCCTCCTCCTCGTACTGCCTCCTCCTCGTACTGCCTCCTCCTGATAATGCCTCCTCCTGATACTGCCTCCTCCTGGTACTGCCTCCTCCTGATACTGCCTCCTCCTGGTACTGCCTCCTCCTGGTACTGCCTCCTCCTGGTACTGCCTCCTCCTGATACTGCCTCCTCCTGATACTGCCTCCTCCTGGTACTGCCTCCTCCTGATACTGCCTCCTCCTGGTACTGCCTCCTCCTGGTACTGCCTCCTCCTGGTACTGCCTCCTCCTGGTACTGCCTCCTCCTCGTACTGCCTCCTCCTGATAATGCCTCCTCCTGATACTGCCTCCTCCTGGTACTGCCTCCTCCTGGTACTGCCTCCTCCTGGTACTGCCTCCTCCTGGTACTGCCTCCTCCTGATACTGCCTCCTCCTGGTACTGCCTCCTCCTGGTACTGCCTCCTCCTGATACTGCCTCCTCCTGATACTGCCTCCTCCTGATACTGCCTCCTCCTGGTACTGCCTCCTCCTGATAATGCCTCCTCCTGATACTGCCTCCTCCTGGTACTGCCTCCTCCTGATACTGCCTCCTCCTGGTACTGCCTCCTCCTGGTACTGCCTCCTCCTCGTACTGCCTCCTCCTGGTACTACCTCCTCCTGATACTGCCTTCTCCTGGTACTGCCTTCTCCTGGTACTGTCTCCTCCTGGTACTGCCTCCTCCTCGTACTGCCTTCTCCTGGTACTGCCTCCTCCTGGTACTGCCTCCTCCTGATACTGCCACCTCCTAGTACTACCTGTACCTGGTACTGCCTCCTCCTGGTACTGCCTCCTCCTGGTACTGCCTCCTCCTGGTACTGCCTCCTCCTGGTACTGAAGCTCAATACATTCCATTAGCAAAAACAACCCGGGAATATCACATTTAAATAAGTATTCAGACCCTTTACTCTTTGTTGAAGCACCTTTGGTAACGATTACAGCCTCGAGTCTTCTTGGATATGACGCTACAAGCTTGTCACACCTGTATTTGGGGAGTTTCTCCCATTCTTCTCTGCAGATCCTCTCAAGCTCTGTCAGGTTGGATGGGGAGTGTCGCTGCACAGCTATTTTCAAGTCTCTCCAGAAATGTTTGATCGGGTTCAAGTCCGGAGTCTGGCTGGGCTACTCAAGGACATTCAAAGACTTGTCCCGAAGCCACTTCTGCGTTGTCTTGGCTGTGTGCTTAGGGTTGTTGTCCTGTTGGAAGGTGAACCTTTGCCCCAGTCTGAGGTCCTGAGCGCTCTAGAGCAGGTTTTAATCAAGGATCTCTCTGTACTTTGCTCTGTTCATCTTTCCCTCGATCCTGACTAGTCGCCCAGTCCCTGCCACTGAAAAACATCCCCACAGTATGATGCTGCTACCACCATGCTTCACAGTATGATGCTGCCACCACCATGCTTCACCGTAGGGATGGTATTGGCCAGGAGATGAGTGGTGCCTGGTTTCCTCCAGATGTGACTCTTGGCATTCAAGCCAAAGAGTTCAATCTTGGATTCATCAGTTTCTCATGGTCTGAGAGTCTTTAGGTGCCTTTTTGGCAAACTCCAAGTGGGCTGTCATGTGCCTTTTACTGAGGAGTGGCTTCTGTCTGGCCACTCTACCATAAAGGCCTGACTGGTGCAGTGCTGCAGAGATGGTTGTCCTTCTGGAAGGTTCTCCAATCTCCACAGAGGAACTCTGGAGCTCTGTCAGAGTGAACATCAGGTTCTTGGTCACCTCCCTGACCCTTCTCCCCCGATTGCTCAGTTTGGCCGGGCGGCCAGGTCTAGGAAGAGTCTTGGTGGTCTTGGCGGAGTAACGCTCGGAGTAACGCTCTTGGCGGAGTAACACATAGTAACAGAGTAACACAGAGTGAACATGGAGTAAAACAGAGTAACACATAGTAACGGAGTAACACAGAGTAACGGAGTAACACATAGTAACGGAGTAACACATAGTAGCAGAGTAGCAGAGTAACACATAGTAATGCAGAGTAGCACAGAGTAACGCTCAGAGTAACACATAGTAACACATAGTAACAGAGTAACACATAGCAAGAGAGTAACACAGAGTAACGCTCAGAGTAACACATAGTAACACGGAGTAACAGAGTAACACATAGCAAGAGAGTAACACAGAGTAACGCTCAGAGTAACACATAGTAACACGGAGTAGCACATAGTAACAAAGTGACACAGAGTAACGCTCTGAGTAACACATAGTAACAGAGCAACACAGATTAACACATAGTAACAGGGTAACACATAGTAACGCCCAGAGTAACACATAGTAACAGAGTAACACATAGTAACAGAGTAACACAGATTAGCACATAGTAACAGAGTAACACAGAGTAACGCCCAGAGTAACACATAGTAACAGAGTAACACATAGTAACAGAGTACCACAGAGTAACAGAGCAACACAGGGTAACACATAGTAACACATAGTAACAGAGTAACACATAGTAACAGAGTAACACATAGTAACAGAGTAACACATAGTAACAGAGTAACACATAGTAGCAGAGTAGCAGAGTAACACATAGTAGCAGAGTAACACATAGTAACAGAGCAACACAGGGTAACACAGAGTAACACATAGTAACAGAGTAACACATAGTAACGGAGTAACACATAGTAGCAGAGTAACACATAGTAACAGAGTAACACATAGTAACAGAGTAACACATAGTAGCAGAGTAGCAGAGTAACACATAGTAACAGAGTAACACATAGTAACAGAGTAACACATAGTAACAGAGTAACACATAGTAACAGAGTAACACATAGTAGCAGAGTAGCAGAGTAACACATAGTAGCAGAGTAACACATAGTAACACATAGTAACAGAGTAACACATAGTAGCAGAGTAACACATAGTAACACATAGTAACAGAGTAACACATAGTAACAGAGTAACACATAGTAACAGAGTAACACATAGTAGCAGAGTAACACATAATAACAGAGTAACACATAGTAACAGAGTAACACATAGTAACAGAGTAACACATAGTAACAGAGTAACACATAGTAACAGAGTAACACATAGTAGCAGAGTAACACATAGTAACACATAGTAACAGAGTAACACATAGTAGCAGAGTAACACATAGTAACAGAGTAACACATAGTAACAGAGTAACACATAGTAACAGAGTAACACATACTAGCAGAGTAGCACATAGTAACAGAGTAACACATAGTAACAGAGTAACACATAGTAACAGAGTAACACATAGTAGCAGAGTAGCAGAGTAACACATAGTAACAGAGCAACACAGGGTAACACAGAGTAACACATAGTAACAGAGTAACACATAGTAGCAGAGTAACACATAGTAGCAGAGTAACACATAGTAGCAGAGTAACACATAGTAACAGAGTAACACATAGTAACAGAGTAACACATAGTAGCAGAGTAACACATAGTAACAGAGTAACACATAGTAGCAGAGTAACACATAGTAGCAGAGTAACACATAGTAGCAGAGTAACACATAGTAACAGAGTAACACATAGTAACAGAGTAACGCATAGTAACAGAGTAACACATAGTAACAGAGTAACACATAGTAGCAGAGTAACACATAGTAGCAGAGTAACACATAGTAACAGAGTAACACATAGTAACAGAGTAACACATAGTAACACAGAGTACCGCTCAGAGTAACACATAGTAACACAGAGTAACACAAAGTAACGCCCAGCGTAACACAGAGTAATGCCGGGAGCAACCCAAAGTACCGCTGAGAGTAACCCGGAGTAACGCTGAGTAACGCCGAGAGTAACGCAGAGTAACACAGAGTAACGCTGAGATTAACGCAGAGTAACGCAGAGTAACGCTGAGATTAACGCAGAGTAACACAGAGTAACGCTGAGATTAACGCAGAGTAACGCAGAGTAACGCTGAGATTAACGCAGAGTAACGCAGAGTAACGCTGAGATTAACGCAGAGTAACACAGCGTAACGCTGAGAGTAACACAGAGTAACGCAGGGGAACGCTGAGAGTAACACATGGCAACAGAGTAGCACTGAGTAACAGAGTAACGCTGAGTAACAGAGTAACGGTGAGAGTAACAATGAGAGTAACACGGTGTAACGCTGAGAGTAACACAGGGTAACGATGGGAGTAACACAGTATCAGAGTGACGCTGAGTAACACAGTAACGCTGAGTAACAGAGTACCGCCGAGATTGACACAGAGTACCGATGAGAGTAACACAGAGTAACACAAAGTAACACCCGGAGTAACACGGAGTAACGCTGAAAGTAACACAGAGTAACACCCGGAGTAACACGGAGTAACGCTGAAAGTAACACAGAGTAACACCCGGAGTAACTCTGAGAGTAACGCCGGGAGTAACACAGAGTAACACCCACAGCAACACGGAGTAACGCTGAAAGTAACACAGAGTAACACCCGGAGTAACGCTGAAAGTAACACAGAGTAACACCCGGAGTAACACGGAGTAACGCTGAAAGTAACACAGAGTAACACCCGGAGTAACACGGAGTAACGCTGAAAGTAACACAGAGTAACACCCACAGCAACACGGAGTAACGCTGAAAGTAACACAGAGTAACACCCGGAGTAACACGGAGTAACGCTGAAAGTAACACAGAGTAACACCCAGAGTAACACGGAGTAACGCTGAAAGTAACACAGAGTAACACCCACAGCAACACGGAGTACCGCTGAAAGTAACACAGAGTAACACCCGGAGTAACACAGAGTAACACTGAAAGTAACACAGAGTAACACCCGGAGTAACACGGAGTAACGCTGAAAGTAACACAGAGTAACACCCGGAGTAACACGGAGTAACGCTGAAAGTAACACAGAGTAACACCCGGAGTAACGCTGAAAGTAACACAGAGTAACACCCGGAGTAACACGGAGCAACGCTGAAAGTAACACAGAGTAACACCCGGAGTAACACGGAGTAACGCTGAGAGTAACACAGAGTAACAGAGCAACGCTGAGTAACAGCAGAGAGTAAAGCTGAGAGTAACGCGGAGTACCCCGACCCTGACCAAGGTTTTCTGTTCTTTTGATTGGTTAATATTTTAAACATGTATTTTGCCATACACTGACACAGCCTATGTGTTTTAATCAAATCAACTATATGCACTGAGCTTGTCAGATGCTTTAAGTACAGAGTTTGATTAAATCATTAAGACAAACAAATGACGAGAGGGAGTCCCATCAGCAATTGATTTGATTGTGCTGGGCCCGGCTCAGACTTGCTGCGCTGTGTCAAGTGACTGTTACTACCACTCTCTCTCTCCTCCCTGCTGCAGCGACCACCACAGAACGACCACCACAGAACGACCACCACAGAACATCAACAGTGTTCATCGAGCTGTCCGTGTTGCTGAAGCTGCAACATAATTATAGCCATTTCTGACTGAAATGTTCTGTTACCCGAAATCTCTCATTTGTTTAGGGAAAACATTCCCTATTCACTCAACCCTTGCTCTCTTTACGTGACACATGTATGCATTGCATGCACGCAGTGGTGTAAAATACTGCAAGTAAAATACTTGAAAGTACTACTTAAGTAGTTTGGGGGTATCTGTACTTCACTTTACTGTTATATTTGACAACTTTAACTTCTACTTCACTACATTCCTGAAGTAAATGATGTACTCTTTCCTCCATTCATTTTCCCCTGACACCCAAAAGTACTCGTCACATTTTGAATGCTTAGCAAGACAGGAAAATGGTCTAATTCACACACTTATCAAGAGAACATCCCTGGTCATCCCTACTGCCTGACAGACTCACTAAACACATACTTCGTTTGTAAATGGTGTCTGAGTGTTGGAGCGTGCCCCTGACTATCCGTAAATTAAAATAAAATTAAAAAAGTGGCCGTCTGCTTTACATAATATAAGAAATTTGAAATTATGTATACTTTTACTTTTGATACGTAAGAATATTTTTGCGATTACATTTACTTTTGATACTTAAGTATATTTAAAACCAAATACTTTTACACAAGTAGTATTTTACTGGGTGACTTTCAGTTGAGTCATTTTCTATTACGATATATTTACTTTTACCCAAGTATTTCCCAATAAACTGACAGTTATGACGCAAGCCTGGATGTTTTTATTCTAGGTGTGAAGATACAGTATTTCAACAGGTCATAACCGCCACACGGATAACTCCAGCTGTCACGCCCTGACCGTAGAGTTTTTTTATGTCTCTATTTTTGGTTTGGTCAGGGTGCGATTCCTCTTCATCCGACGACGACACCCGTTACTCCAGCTTGGTTCTCAAGTTTCTAAACTATACCAGACCCTCTTTCCTTTAGTGTCGTCATAATATTTGAATTGAGGAAGTGTGATCATAAATCAGTAGGATATTTTAGCGATCCGCAGTACGTCCTAAATGCCCCCCAGCCTTCAGATGTGAGCTAAACAGTGCAATTGCACCGTAGGTGCATTTTAAGGCTATAGATGAGAAGGTTAACTTATAATTTCTAAACGTTTAGGTCAGTTGTATGCTGCTGCTTTGCCATCTATTAACAGCAAGGGTCGCATTAAATAGGCTGAATCTTTTTGTACTGATGCATTTGGTAATATTAAATTCATACGCACAAAACATATAAACAAAAGCATTCACTGTTAAAGTTGATTGGCTACATGCAAGCCATTCATATATAGCCAGCAGCATACCACCCTGCATACCACTGCTGGCTTGCTTCTGAAGCTAAGCAGGGTTGGTCCTGGTCAGTCCCTGGATGGGAGACCAGATGCTGCTGGAAGTGGTGTTGGAGGGCCAGTAGGAGGCACTCTTTCCTCTGGTCTAAAAAATATCCCAATGCCCCAGGGCAGTGATTGGGGACACTGCCCTGTGTAGGGTGCCGTCTTTGGGATGGGACGTTAAACGGGTGTCCTGACTCTCTGAGGTCATTAAAGATCCCATGGCACTTATCGTAAGAGTAGGGGTGTTAACCCCGGTGTCCTGGCTAAATTCCCAATCTGGCCCTCAAACCATCATGGTCACCTAATAATCCCCAGTTTACAATCGGCTCATTCATCCCCCTCCTCTCCCCTGTAACTATTCCCCAGGTCGTTGCTGCAAATGAGAACGTGTTCTCAGTCAACTTACCTGGTAAAATAACAGTAAAATAAAAATAAAATAGCTTATGCGCAGCACTTAGATCGAATCAGTTGCTGTTTTCTGGAGCAAACCGCGAACAACACCTGTCAAACGCAGACAAAAGTGCTGCACCCGCAAAACTGGAATATTCCCAGTTTGCAAAATGACGTCTTAAAAACATCTAAAAGACGTCTATTCCAGATGTTGAAGTTAGATTTAATTTATGTTCTGAATGAAAGGTGAATATCCGTATGTTTAAAATATATATTACCCAGAACGCTGAAAAGGCATATTTCCCGAACTTTGAAAAAAATACGTATTTTTTCGAACTTTGAACCCCCAAAAATTCTGGTTGTTGAAATCAGGCAAATCTTTGGTTCTGAATGAAAGTTGAAAATAAGTCATTTATAGACGTCTATATTTGGAACAAATCAAGGCTGGTCCAGACCAGACAAAATCTGAATCAAACAAACGTCGATGATTGGTTCAGATTTGGTCCGGACTGGACCAAAAACCAATGTCCGCGGATTTGGAAATAAAGGCCGGTCCGGGAACGGCCCCCCCAAAAAAGACATCCAAAAGGCATTGGCCCGTGCTTACCGAGTTGTAGCCTATAGTGTTGCCTGAAATTACATTTTATGAATACCCATCTATGTGGTAAGACTACCATTTGTAAAACACCAAAAAACGACATCTGCATGTACTTGCTTGGTTGTAGCCTACCATGTCAGCCCACAATGGAATTTTCTGAATGCCCATCCATGTGGTAGCCCCACCGTTTGTAAAACAGGCCATTGTGTTGGCTTTATTTGTCCTGATCAATTTGGCTATTTAAGCACTGAATATCAGCTACCCATCATTATCAAGAGTTATTGAGCCTATTTGCAATGTGTTTACACAGCGGGAAATACAGAAGTATTAATTTTTTTTTGCTATGATCAGTTTGTCAAAAATGGACGGATACAAACTTAAAACGACTGGTCATGACAATGGGGTGAAACTCCTGGACAACAGTTGTGATTGTCCATTCCATAATGTCCATTTTACTTTGACTTGTCCTGTTGTTAGGATATGTTGCCTTCAGTTGCGATTTTAGCATGTCAATCTTGCTGGTGCAAACTAAAAACAGTTTTGGGGGATGCATGCCAGCAACGCCACTACACAACACAAAACAATACATTAATTGCACTATAACCGGGACAAACGGTGCCAACAAACTGTTAGGGACTACATAAAGCTGTCCCAAAAGCAGAGTCCCAACACCTTACCACTACTACACCTGGCTATCAGTGGAGCCTTGTCTGGCAACGAAACAGTTAATTCAGCCTCATTTACTGCCTTTCAAAAAACAAAGCTGATATGGCTGACTTGATTAAACAAAAGTGGTTTCTACTGACAGTTGAGATGTACAAACTTTGGCATAAAGGGACGGCAAGCGGATAAAAGGCAATCCGAAATTTCGATTAAGACAATATAACTATTTGTTCATCACTTTTGAAATAAACAGCGACAGAATTCAGAACATGGGCCATTCTTACAGTGTGCTCCCTCTACACCAAGTCAGAACGGTAGCACAAATAAAGGGGGCATATAAGCAGACAATGGAAGCTCTTACAATATTTGATGATTACATTTCTCTAAAACCGGCTATAGGCTACATGTGCACCACCAAGTCGGAACAGTAGGCAAAATTAAGAGGGGGAAAAAGGACAAATTATTAGGGTGAGGCACATGGGCTAGTATCAGCTTACTACACAACATACACTTTCAACATACACTTTCAGTATTACTTTCTTAGCTACAGTATACATATCTCCCTGGCATATGACATAATTTATGCAGCAGCATACAAGACATTTTTGGACTCACCTTGTTGTGCTGTGCTCACTTGAACAGGAAGGTGGCGCTGTGGGCCTCCGTGGGCAAATTTTGTCATCAAAGTATGGAATTCTCTTGATTTATGGTGCTTTCAAGACAACTGGAAACTACTGGAAAAGAATCATGATGATGTCAGTGATCTTCAGGTCGGAGCTCTAGAAAGAGGCCCGAGTTCGCGACTGTTCAAAACCTATTTTCCCAGTCAGAGGTAGTTTTTTTGCGAGTTCCCAGTTGTCTTGAACTCACTGAAATCTGATTTCCCAGTTCTGAGTTTCCAGTTGTTTTGAGCACGGGAGAAGTCATGCTGGATTGACACCATGGCCAATGTTGAATGTTTATCCTTTTAAGCTTGGAAAAGATACCCTTAAACTCAGACTTGGAACCACAAACCCACTCCACTGAATAGCAGGCTTGTGATTGCTTTGCAATGCTTGCAATTAACCACAAATTCCATCCAAACTACTCATTGTTGAATTTGCAATTTCCAACTTCTTGTTTAATGTTTATGTCCAATGGCTGATGAGCACCGATATGTTTTATCTCTGATTTCTCGTCATTATTTCTCTTCATATGACAAAGGATTAAAACGTATTTGCCAGTAGATTGTTGACTTGATTCATGATAATGACTGCTAGCTTGCTAGCTAAGATTTTGAGAGTATGATGTTGACATGATCAGTCCAATCAAAGCTACTGTAGATATGTGATTTCACGTCCTTTTATCTGTGGCCAATGACCTTGAGCCTTCTAGGATGGGCACTTCACTTCTTCAAATTTTCGAGCTCTACTCTTAGATTTGGCAGTGATGTAGTGTACCCATGAGTGACAGAACACTGAGCCAATCACGGCGCAACTAGAGAACATGACCAACCCCTACGCTCCATATTTTCACCACAGAAAGCACTGAGTTATGCTGAAACACCTGCATTTTGAGCTGCTTTACTCAAGAAAGCAAAAAATACCAAGTTTATACGCTTGTAAGCTTTATTAACTCAATTATATATATATATATATATATATATATATATAATTGTTATTTTTTACATTGTTTGGCAACTGATATGTCACATGTATTAATGTCAAAATAACATGCAAATGTGGGTCGCCACTGGTTGCTTTGTTAACATGACAGCTAATTTTTTATCTGATTGAACGCCATTTATGTTACTCTTTTTGACCGGAGAAAGCTGTCATACATTTGATCTCCAGCCTGTAGGCTACAGAGAAGGCCACATGCTAGTTCTATCTTATCCAATATCTGTTACATGGTTTATGTTAGATTATTTTTTGGACTGAAAATTGTTGCCGCTGCGAATGGACAAGAAACATATTTTGCGCCCCTGCCCTTGACAGAGTGGACACTGCTTATCAAAGGGCGGCAACAACGCTCACCTAAAAAGCTCATATACCACTGGTTGAGAGAAATTATTGTTTTTCAGCAGAATTATGGGAGGTTTTGTGTGTTGTTGTGGGAGGTGCGTCTTGGTCAGTTTAGCTAAGAAAATGCCGCCCTTGTCCTGCCTAATGAGCGGGAAGGCCGTGCCTATAGCATATCATAATTACATCAATACATTAATAATAACAAACTCTGAGCAACACTAAATCAAGTTTAAGCATACCAGAGAGTCTGCTGTAACGTTTTT
Source organism: Salvelinus fontinalis (assembly GCF_029448725.1). NCBI lineage: Eukaryota > Metazoa > Chordata > Actinopteri > Salmoniformes > Salmonidae > Salvelinus > Salvelinus fontinalis. The sequence continues at coordinate 44,240,116 of NC_074692.1, forward strand.
GTTAAGCCTTTATTACAGCAAAGACTAAAAACAGTGGCGTTCACTCGTGAATGTAATTTCAGGAAATTGAACGAATGAATTATTGAATTGATACAGTAGCCTATAGAAGTATTTAAATATAGGCCTAAGTAAGTTACGGTATTAAAGACTAAACAAGATGTGCTCAATGGTGGTTAAACAAGGCTGCTATACTCAGCCTAGTAATGACACTGACGTTACTTACGATCATAATAATAACAAGAAGAAGATCAAGGAAAAAGGAGCGTTATTATTATTATAAATATATAATTTCCCGACAATTTGGAACAGTGTAAACACTAAATAAATTATAAATAATATCAGAGGCTGTTCTAACTAACAAAATAGTGTAAAGATTTCATTACAGCAAAGATAAAAAATATTAAAAAATAAACTAATTTGTGAAATTGTTTACTTGACATGTCGTTGCATATGAGGCTTGGTGCTCACGGAATCAGTAACAAACACTCAAACAGGCAACAGAAGCAGGATCTGTTTTATTTCTGTAGATATATTGATGATTTATAAAGCCAGGCACATTTAATAGTTAGGCTATTGATTATAGACCTAATTAAGTTCGGGGTTTCCTCCCTCCTCACTTTTCTTAGAAAACTAAGGCAATGGCTGTTTTCTCAACTCTTCATTCTGCTGCTGCCTCTGCGCCATTGTTCTCAACACCAATATGCTGGTTAACTTTGCTATTATGCACATAGCAACATGGTCTAGGAAAAGGCGCGCAAATTCAACAGCGCACTGATGTGTTTCAGAAACGTGGACAGCGACCGCTATCCAAACACGGAGAATGCGTATTTGTTACAAAATAATAACATTTTTTATTGCTGTTGCACCATTGTCCATCTAATGTAATATAACCATATACAATTACAGCAGCCCAGGGCCTCCACAATGTATTAATCCACTCAGCTTGAATCAGACAGATGTCTTGTACACCGTGATATATAAATATATTTTTTTTGCTCCTGCTCCACTAAAGAAACTCAGAGAGTAACCCAGAGAGTAACCCAAAGAGTAACGCTGAGAGTAACAGAGAGTAACAGAGAGTCACGCTGCGATTATAAATACTCCATAGTGTGAGGGTGGGTCCAGTCAGAGTCACCAGGTTAGAGAGTTTTATTATTTGTTTTGTTCTTCCAGTTGAACCAGCCGTAATATTATTCAGTAACGTTAAACACTAAACGGCTTCGGTAGAAAGAAACACACATTTAAAAACTCTCAAATAAGAGCTTCAAAATAAATAACTTAAATAACTCGAATAAAAAAACAACAACACATGAAATAAAGCAACCAACACCCCATGATGTACGGAGTGTGTTAACGTGCTTGGTATGGCTCTGCTTGGAGTGTGCGTTTCAGTGTATGTGTGTGTTTCAGCATCTGTTTCATTGTGTGTGTGTTTTAGTGTGTGTGTGTTTTAGTGTGTGTGTGTGTGTGTGTGTGTGTGTGTGTGTGTGTGTGACGTGTGTGTGTGTGTGTGTGTGTGTGTGTGTTTCAGTGTGTCAGTGCGTATCTGGCAGCAGCAACAGTATTCTTCATCAGCATTGCGACCGTCATAGGCCCCACCCCTCCAGGAACTGGCGTGATAAACCCCGCCTTCTCCTTCACCCCTACAGAGACACAAAGCAAAAAACAACCTGTGTTATCCCCGCTGAACTAAAGCCGAACTGACTCACCCCCCTGTTCAGAGACACAAAGCAAAAAACAACCTGTGTTATCCCCGCTGAACTAAAGCCGAACTAACTCACCCCCCTGTTCAGAGACACAAAGCAAAAAACAACCTGTGTTATCCCCGCTGAACTAAAGCCGAACTAACTCACCCCCCTGTTCAGAGACACAGAGGGAAAACAAACCTGTGTTATCCCCGCTGAACTAAAGCCTAACTAACTCACCCCCCTGTTCAGAGACACAGAGGGAAAACAAACCTGTGTTATCCCCGCTGAACTAAAGCCTAACTAACTCACCCCCCTGTTCAGAGACACAGAGGGAAAACAAACCTGTGAGTTTGAACCTGGGTCATGCCATAATACCGTCTTAGCTCCTGAGCTAAATCCTCCTGACCTAAAGCCTCCTGAGCTAAAGCTTCCTGAGCTAAATCCTCCTGAGCTAAAGCCTCCTGAGCTAAAGCCTCCTGACCTAAAGCCTCCTGACCTAAAGCCTCCTGAGCTAAATCCTCCTGAGCTAAAGCCTCCTGAGCTAAAGCCTCCTGAGCTAAAGCCTCCTGAGCTAAAGCCTCCTGAGCTAAAGCCTCCTGAGCTAAATCCTCCTGACCTAAAGCCTCCTGAGCTAAAGCCTCCTGAGCTAAAGCCTCCTGAGCTAAAGCCATTTAACTTGGTGAGTTAAAGCATCTATCATTCAGGTCTCTGACAAGGTTACAGTTCATTCCAAAAGTATTCAGACCCCTTGACTTTTTCCACATTTTGTTACGTTACAGCCTTATTATTGTCCTCCTCCCAGAGCGCTAAGAACCTTGGCGTGATCCTGGACAACACCCTGTCGTTCTCCACCAACATCAAGGCGGTGGCCCGTTCCTGTAGGTTCATGCTCTACAACATCCGCAGAGTACGACCCTGCCTCACACAGGAAGCGGCGCAGGTCCTAATCCAGGCACTTGTCATCTCCCGTCTGGATTACTGCAACTCGCTGTTGGCTGGGCTCCCTGCCTGTGCCATTAAACCCCTACAACTCATCCAGAACGCCGCAGCCCGGCTGGTGTTCAACCTTCCCAAGTTCTCTCACGTCACCCCGCTCCTCCGCTCTCTCCACTGGCTTCCAGTTGAAGCTCGCATCCGCTACAAGACCATGGTGCTTGCCTACGGAGCTGTGAGGGGAACGGCACCTCAGTACCTTCAGGCTCTGATCAGGCCCTACACCCAAACAAGGGCACTGCGTTCATCCACCTCTGGCCTGCTCGCCTCCCTACCACTGAGGAAGTACAGTTCCCGCTCAGCCCAGTCAAAACTGTTCGCTGCTCTGGCACCCCAATGGTGGAACAAACTCCCTCACGATGCCAGGACAGCGGAGTCAATCACCACCTTCCGGAGACACCTGAAACCCCACCTCTTCAAGGAATACCTAGGATAAAGCAATCCTTCTGCCCCCCCCCCCTTAAAAGATCTAGATGCACTATTGTAAAGTGGCTGTTCCACTGGATGTCATAAGGTGAATGCACCAATTTGTAAGTCGCTCTGGATAAGAGCGTCTGCTAAATGACTTAAATGTAAATGTAAAATTATAAAATTGATTCAATTGTTTTTTTATATACACACAATAGCCCATAATGACAAAGCAAAAACATGCTTTTAGAAATTTGAACAATGTTAATGTTAGACATTAGGGTTAGCAGTGTGGTTAAGGTTAGATTTCAAATCAGATTTCATGACTTTGTGGCACTGCCAGCTAATGACCTCTCTGCAGAGCTGCCTCCAGAACAACATTCATGACAATAAACGCTAACCAGCTCTATTTTTTATTTATTTAACCTTTATTTAACTAGGCCAAGTCAGTTAAGAACAAATTCTTATTTACAATGATGGATTAGGAACAGTGGGTTAACTGCCTTGTTCAGGGGCAGAACGACAGATGTTTACCTTGTCAGCTCGGGGATTCGATCTAGCAACCTTCCGGTTACCGGCTCAATGCTCTAACTACTAGGCTACCTGCTGGTTACTAGTCCAACGCTCTAACCACTAGGCTACCTGCTGGTTACTAGTCCAATGCTCTAACCGCTAGGCTACCTGCTGGTTACTAGTCCAACGCTCTAACCACTAGGCTACCTGCTGGTTACTAGTCCAATGCTCTAACCACTAGGCTACCTACAGGTTACTGGCCTAATGCTCTAACCACTAGGCTACCTACTGGTTACTGGCCCAATGCTCTAACCACTAGGCTACCTGCTGGTTACTAGTCCAACGCTCTAACCACTAGGCTACCTGCTGGTTACTAGTCCAACGCTCTAACCGCTAGGCTACCTGCCTCCTCTAACCACTAGGCTACCTGCCTCCTCTAACCACTAGGCTACCTGCCTCCTCTAACCACTAGGCTACCTGCCTCCTCTAACCACTAGGCTACCTGCCTCCTCTAACCACTAGGCTACCTGCCTCCTCTAACCACTAGACTACCTGCTTCCTCTAACCACTAGACTACCTGCCTCCTCTACCCACTAGGCTACCTGCCTCCTCTAACCACTAGACTACCTGCCTCCTGTAACCACTAGGCTACCTGCCTCCTCTAACCACTAGGCTAACTGCCTCCTCTAACCACTAGGCTACCTGCCTCCTCTAACCACTAGGCTACCTGCCTCCTCTAACCACTAGGCTACCTGCCTCCTGTAACCACTAGGCTACCTGCCTCCTCTAACCACTAGACTACCTGCCTCCTCTAACCACTAGACTACCTGCCTCCTCTAACCACTAGGCTACCTGCCTCCTCTAACCACTAGACTACCTGCCTCTTCTAACCACTAGGCTACCTGCCTCCTCTAACCACTAGGCTACCTGCCTCCTCTAACCACTAGACTACCTGCATCCTCTAACCACTAGGCTACCTGCCTCCTCTAACCACTAGGCTACCTGCCTCCTCTAACCACTAGGCTACCTGCCTCCTCTAACCACTAGGCTACCTGCCTCCTCTAACCACTAGGCTACCTGCCTCCTCTAACCACTAGGCTACCTGCCTCCTCTAACCACTAGGCTACCTGCCTCCTCTAACCACTAGGCTACCTGCCTCCTCTAACAACTAGGCTACCTGCCTCCTCTAACCACTAGGCTACCTGCCTCCTCTAACCACTAGGCTACCTGCCTCCTCTAACCACTAGGCTACCTGCCTCTTCTAACCACTAGGCTACCTGGTTCCTCTAACCACTAGGCTACCTGCCTCCTCTAACCATTAGGCTACCTACTGGTTACTAGTCCAACACTCTAACAACTAGGCTACCTGCTGGTTACTAGTCCAACACTCTAACCACTAGGCTACCTGCTGGTTACTAGTCCAACACTCTAACCACTAGGCTACCTACTGGTTACTAGTCCAACACTCTAACCACTAGGCTACCTGCTGGTTACTAGTCCAACACTCTAACCACTAGGCTACCTGCTGGTTACTAGTCCAACACTCTAACCACTAGGCTACCTACTGGTTACTAGTCCAATGCTCTAACCACTAGGCTACCTGCTGGTTACTAGTCCAAGGCTCTAACCACTAGGCTACCTGCCTCCTCTAACCACTAGGCTACCTGCCTCCTCTAACCACTAGGCTACCTGCCTCCTCTAACCACTAGGCTACCTACTGGTTACTAGTACAACACTCTAACCACTAGGCTACCTGCTGGTTACTAGTCCAACACTCTAACCACTAGGCTACCTGCTGGTTACTAGTCCAACACTCTAACCACTAGGCTACCTACTGGTTACTAGTCCAATGCTCTAACCACTAGGCTACCTGCTGGTTACTAGTCCAATGCTCTAACCACTAGGCTACCTGCTGCCTTTAACCACTAGGCTACATGCTGCCTCTAACCACTAGGCTACCTGCTGCCTCTAACCACTAGGCTACCTGCTGCCTCTAACCACTAGGCTACCTGCTGGTACCTAGTCCAACACTCTAACCACTAGGCTACCTGCTGGTTACTAGTTCAACACTCTAACCACTAGGCTACCTACTGGTTACTAGTCCAATGCTCTAACCACTAGGCTACCTGCTGGTTACTAGTCCAATGCTCTAACCACTAGGCTACCTGCTGCCTTTAACCACTAGGCTACATGCTGCCTCTAACCACTAGGCTACCTGCTGCCTCTAACCACTAGGCTACCTGCTGGTTACTAGTCCAACGCTCTAACCACTAGGCTACCTGCTGGTTACTGGCCCAATGCTCTAACCACTAGGCTACCTGCTGGTTACTGGCACAATGTTCTAACCACTAGGCTACCTGCTGGTTACTAGTCCAACGCTCTAAACACTAGGCTACCTGCTGGTTACTGGCCCAACGCTCTAACCACTAGGCTACCTGCTGGTTACTAGTCCAACACTCTAACCACTAGGCTACCTGCTGGTTACTAGTCCAACACTCTAACCACTAGGCTACCTGCTGGTTACTAGTCCAACACTCTAACCACTAGACTACCTGCTGGTTACTGGCCTAACGCTCTAACCACTAGGCTACCTGCCTCCCCATTTTAACCACAATGCCACCTGCTGGTTACTACCCCAACACTCTAACCACTAGACTACCTGCTGGTTACTAGTCCAACAATCTAACCACTAGGCTACCTGCTGGTTACTAGTCCAACGCTCTAACCACTAAACTACCTGCTGGTTACTAGTCCAACACTCTAACCCCTAGACTACCTGCTGGTTACTAGTCCAACACTCTAACCACTAGGCTACCTGCTGGTTACTACGCTCTAACCACTAGGCTACCTGCTGGTTACTGGCCCAATGCTCTAACCACTAGGCTACCTGCTGGTTACTAGTCCAACACTCTAACCACTAGGCTACCTGCTGGTAGCTAGTCCAACGCTCTAACTACTAGGCTACCTGCTGGTTACTAGTCCAACACTCTAACCACTAGGCTACCTGCTGGTTACTAGTCCAACACTCTAACCACTAGGCTACCTGCTGGTTACTAGTCCAACGCTCTAACCACTAGGCTACCTACTGGTTACTACTCCAATACTCTAACCACTAGGCTACCTGCTGGTTACTAGTCCAACACTCTAACCACTAGACTACCTGCTGGTTACTAGTCCAACGCTCTAACCACTAGGCTACCTGCTGGTTACTAGTCCAACACTCTAACCACTAGGCTACCTGCTGGTTACTAGTCCAACACTCTAACCACTAGGCTACCTGCTGGTTACTAGTCCAACACTCTCACCACTAGACTACCTGCTGGTTACTGGCCTAACGCTCTAACCACTAGGCTACCTGCCTCCCCATTTTAACCACAATGCCACCTGCTGGTTACTACCCCAACACTCTAACCACTAAACTACCTGCTGGTTACTAGTCCAACACTCTAACCACTAGGCTACCTGCTGGTTACTAGTCCAACACTCTAACCACTAGGCTACCTGCTGGTTACTACGCTCTAACCACTAGGCTACCTGCTGGTTACTAGTCCAACACTCTAACCACTAGGCTATCTGCTGGTTACTAGTCCAACACTAACTACTAGGCTACCTGCTGGTAACTAGTCCAACGCTCTAACTACTAGGCTACCTGCTGGTTACTAGTCCAACACTCTAACCACTAGGCTACCTGCTGGTTACTAGTCCAACACTCTAACCACTAGGCGACCTGCTGGTTACTGGCCCAATACTCTAACCACTAGGCTACCTACTGGTTACTAGTCCAATACTCTAACCACTAGGCTACCTGCTGGTTACTAGTCCAACACTCTAACCAGTAGGCTACCTGCTGGTTACTAGTCCTACACTCTAACCTCTAGGCTACCTGCTGGTTACTAGTCCAACACTCTAACCACTAGGCTACCTGCTGGTTACTAGTCCAACACTCTAACCACTAGGCTACCTGCTGGTTACTAGTCCAACACTCTAACCACTAGGCTACCTGCTGGTTACTGGCCCAATACTCTAACCACTAGGCTACCTGCTGGTTACTAGTCCAACACTCTAACCACTAGGCTACCTGCTGGTTACTAGTCCAACGCTCTAACCACTAGGCTACCTACTGGTTACTACTCCAATACTCTAACCACTAGGCTACCTGCTGGTTACTAGTCCAACACTCTAACCACTAGGCTACCTACTGGTTACTAGTCCAACGCTCTAACCACTAGGCTACCTGCTGGTTACTAGTCCAACACTCTAACCACTAGGCTACCTTCTGGTTACTAGTCCAATACTCTAACCACTACGCTACCTACTGGTTACTAGTCCAGCGCTCTAACCACTAGGCTACCTACTGGTTACTAGTCCAACACTCTAACCACTAGGCTACATGCTGGTTACTAGTCCAACGCTCTAACCACTAGGCTACCTACTGGTTACTAGTCAAATACTCTAACCACTAGGCTACCTGCTGGTTACTGGCCCAATTACTCTAACCACTAGGCTACCTACTGGTTACTAGTCCAATACTCTAACCACTAGGCTACCTGCTGGTTACTAGTCCAACACTCTAACCACTAGGCTACCTGCTGGTTACTAGTCCAACACTCTAATCTCTAGGCTACCTGCTGGTTACTAGCCCAACACTCTAACCACTAGGCTACCTGCTGGTTACTAGTCCAACACTCTAACCACTAGGCTACCTGCTGGTTACTAGTCCAACACTCTAACCACTAGGCTACCTGCTGGTTACTAGTCCAACACTCTAACCACTAGGCTACCTGCTGGTTACTAGTCCAACACTCTAACCACTAGGCTACCTGCTGGTTACTAGTCCAACACTCTAACCACTAGGCTACCTGCTGGTTACTAGTCCAACACTCTAACCACTAGGCTACCCGCTGGTTACTGGCCCAATACTCTAACCACTAGGCTACCTGCTGGTTACTAGTCCAACACTCTAACCACTAGGCTACCTGCTGGTTACTAGTCCAACACTCTAACCACTAGGCTACCTGCTGGTTACTAGTCCAACACTCTAACCACTAGGCTACCTACTGGTTACTAGTCCAATGCTCTAACCACTAGGCTACCTGCTGGTTACTAGTCCAAGGCTCTAACCACTAGGCTACCTGCCTCCTCTAACCACTAGGCTACCTGCCTCCTCTAACCACTAGGCTACCTGCCTCCTCTAACCACTAGGCTACCTACTGGTTACTAGTACAACACTCTAACCACTAGGCTACCTGCTGGTTACTAGTCCAACCCTCTAACCACTAGGCTACCTGCTGGTTACTAGTCCAACACTCTAACCACTAGGCTACCTGCTGGTTACTAGTCCTACACTCTAACCTCTAGGCTACCTGCTGGTTACTAGTCCAACACTCTAACCACTAGGCTACCTGCTGGTTACTAGTCCAACACTCTAACCACTAGGCTACCTGCTGGTTACTAGTCCAACACTCTAACCACTAGGCTACCTGCTGGTTACTAGTCCAACACTCTAACCACTAGGCTACCTACTGGTTACTAGTCCAATGCTCTAACCACTAGGCTACCTGCTGGTTACTAGTCCAATGCTCTAACCACTAGGCTACCTGCTGCCTTTAACCACTAGGCTACATGCTGCCTCTAACCACTAGGCTACCTGCTGCCTCTAACCACTAGGCTACCTGCTGGTTACTAGTCCAACACTCTAACCACTAGGCTACCTGCTGGTTACTAGTTCAACACTCTAACCACTAGGCTACCTACTGGTTACTAGTCCAATGCTCTAACCACTAGGCTACCTGCTGGTTACTAGTCCAATGCTCTAACCACTAGGCTACCTGCTGCCTTTAACCACTAGGCTACATGCTGCCTCTAACCACTAGGCTACCTGCTGCCTCTAACCACTAGGCTACCTGCTGGTTACTAGTCCAACGCTCTAACCACTAGGCTACCTGCTGGTTACTGGCCCAATGCTCTAACCACTAGGCTACCTGCTGGTTACTGGCCCAATGCTCTAACCACTAGGCTACCTGCTGGTTACTGGCACAATGCTCTAACCACTAGGCTACCTGCTGGTTACTAGTCCAACGCTCTAACCACTAGGCTACCTGCTGGTTACTAGTCCAACACTCTAACCACTAGGCTACCTGCTGGTTACTAGTCCAACACTCTAACCACTAGGCTACCTGCTGGTTACTAGTCCAACACTCTAACCACTAGACTACCTGCTGGTTACTGGCCTAACGCTCTAACCACTAGGCTACCTGCCTCCCCATTTTAACCACAATGCCACCTGCTGGTTACTACCCCAACACTCTAACCACTAGACTACCTGCTGGTTACTAGTCCAACAATCTAACCACTAGGCTACCTGCTGGTTACTAGTCCAACGCTCTAACCACTAGACTACCTGCTGGTTACTAGTCCAACACTCTAACCCCTAGACTACCTGCTGGTTACTAGTCCAACAAACTAACCACTAGGCTACCTGCTGGTTACTACGCTCTAACCACTAGGCTACCTGCTGGTTACTGGCCCAATGCTCTAACCACTAGGCTACCTGCTGGTTACTAGTCCAACACTCTAACCACTAGGCTACCTGCTGGTAACTAGTCCAACGCTCTAACTACTAGGCTACCTGCTGGTTACTAGTCCAACACTCTAACCACTAGGCTACCTGCTGGTTACTAGTCCAACACTCTAACCACTAGGCTACCTACTGGTTACTAGTCCAATACTCTAACCACTACGCTACCTACTGGTTACTAGTCCAGCGCTCTAACCACTAGGCTACCTACTGGTTACTAGTCCAACACTCTAACCACTAGGCTACCTGCTGGTTACTGGCCCAATACTCTAACCACTAGGCTACCTACTGGTTACTAGTCCAATACTCTAACCATTAGGCTACCTGCTGGTTACTAGTCCAACACTCTAACCACTAGGCTACCTGCTGGTTACTAGTCCTACACTCTAACCTCTAGGCTACCTGCTGGTTACTAGTCCAACACTCTAACCACTAGGCTACCTGCTGGTTACTAGTCCAACACTCTAACCACTAGGCTACCTGCTGGTTACTAGTCCAACACTCTAACCACTAGGCTACCTGCTGGTTACTGGCCCAATACTCTAACCACTAGGCTACCTGCTGGTTACTAGTCCAACACTCTAACCACTAGGCTACCTGCTGGTTACTAGTCCAACGCTCTAACCACTAGGCTACCTACTGGTTACTACTCCAATACTCTAACCACTAGGCTACCTGCTGGTTACTAGTCCAACACTCTAACCACTAGGCTACCTACTGGTTACTAGTCCAACGCTCTAACCACTAGGCTACCTGCTGGTTACTAGTCCAACACTCTAACCACTAGGCTACCTTCTGGTTACTAGTCCAATACTCTAACCACTACGCTACCTACTGGTTACTAGTCCAGCGCTCTAACCACTAGGCTACCTACTGGTTACTAGTCCAACACTCTAACCACTAGGCTACCTGCTGGTTACTAGTCCAACGCTCTAACCAATAGGCTACCTACTGGTTACTAGTCCAATACTCTAACCACTAGGCTACCGCCTGCCTTCAACCACTAGGCTACATGCTGCCTCTAACCACTAGGCTACCTGCTGCCTCTAACCACTAGGCTACCTGCTGGTTACTAGTCCAACGCTCTAACCACTAGGCTACCTGCTGGTTACTGGCCCAATGCTCTAACCACTAGGCTACCTGCTGGTTACTGGCCCAATGCTCTAACCACTAGGCTACCTGCTGGTTACTGGCACAATGCTCTAACCACTAGGCTACCTGCTGGTTACTAGTCCAACGCTCTAACCACTAGGCTACCTGCTGGTTACTGGCCCAACGCTCTAACCACTAGGCTACCTGCTGGTTACTAGTCCAACACTCTAACCACTAGGCTACCTGCTGGTTACTAGTCCAACACTCTAACCACTAGGCTACCTGCTGGTTACTAGTCCAACACTCTAACCACTAGACTACCTGCTGGTTACTGGCCTAACGCTCTAACCACTAGGCTACCTGCCTCCCCATTTTAACCACAATGCCACCTGCTGGTTACTACCCCAACACTCTAACCACTAGACTACCTGCTGGTTACTAGTCCAACAATCTAACCACTAGGCTACCTGCTGGTTACTAGTCCAACGCTCTAACCACTAGACTACCTGCTGGTTACTAGTCCAACACTCTAACCCCTAGACTACCTGCTGGTTACTAGTCCAACACTCTAACCACTAGGCTACCTGCTGGTTACTACGCTCTAACCACTAGGCTACCTGCTGGTTACTGGCCCAATGCTCTAACCACTAGGCTACCTGCTGGTTACTAGTCCAACACTCTAACCACTAGGCTACCTGCTGGTAACTAGTCCAACGCTCTAACTACTAGGCTACCTGCTGGTTACTAGTCCAACACTCTAACCACTAGGCTACCTGCTGGTTACTAGTCCAACACTCTAACCACTAGGCTACCTGCTGGTTACTAGTCCAACACTCTAACCACTAGGCTACCTGCTGGTTACTAGTCCAACACTCTCACCACTAGACTACCTGCTGGTTACTGGCCTAACGCTCTAACCACTAGGCTACCTGCCTCCCCATTTTAACCACAATGCCACCTGCTGGTTACTACCCCAACACTCTAACCACTAGACTACCTGCTGGTTACTAGTCCAACACTCTAACCACTAGGCTACCTGCTGGTTACTAGTCCAACGCTCTAACCACTAGACTACCTGCTGGTTACCAGTCCAACACTCTAACCACTAGACTACCTGCTGGTTACTAGTCCAACACTCTAACCACTAGGCTACCTGCTGGTTACTACGCTCTAACCACTAGGCTACCTGCTGGTTACTAGTCCAACACTCTAACCACTAGGCTATCTGCTGGTTACTAGTCCAACACTAACTACTAGGCTACCTGCTGGTAACTAGTCCAACGCTCTAACTACTAGGCTACCTGCTGGTTACTAGTCCAACACTCTAACCACTAGGCTACCTGCTGGTTACTAGTCCAACGCTCTAACCACTAGGCTACCTGCTGGTTACTAGTCCAACGCTCTAACCACTAGGCTACCTACTGGTTACTACTCCAATACTCTAACCACTAGGCTACCTGCTGGTTACTAGTCCAACACTCTAACCACTAGACTACCTGCTGGTTACTAGTCCAACGCTCTAACCACTAGGCTACCTGCTGGTTACTAGTCCAACACTCTAACCACTAGGCTACCTACTGGTTACTAGTCCAATACTCTAACCACTACGCTACCTACTGGTTACTAGTCCAGCGCTCTAACCACTAGGCTACCTACTGGTTACTAGTCCAACACTCTAACCACTAGGCTACCTGCTGGTTACTGGCCCAATACTCTAACCACTAGGCTACCTACTGGTTACTAGTCCAATACTCTAACCACTAGGCTACCTGCTGGTTACTAGTCCAACACTCTAACCACTAGGCTACCTGCTGGTTACTAGTCCTACACTCTAACCTCTAGGCTACCTGCTGGTTACTAGTCCAACACTCTAACCACTAGGCTAGCTGCTGGTTACTAGTTCAACACTCTAACCACTAGGCTACCTACTGGTTACTAGTCCAATGCTCTAACCACTAGGCTACCTGCTGGTTACTAGTCCAATGCTCTAACCACTAGGCTACCTGCTGCCTTTAACCACTAGGCTACATGCTGCCTCTAACCACTAGGCTACCTGCTGCCTCTAACCACTAGGCTACCTGCTGGTTACTAGTCCAACACTCTAACCACTAGGCTACCTGCTGGTTACTAGTTCAACACTCTAACCACTAGGCTACCTACTGGTTACTAGTCCAATGCTCTAACCACTAGGCTACCTGCTGGTTACTAGTCCAATGCTCTAACCACTAGGCTACCTGCTGCCTTTAACCACTAGGCTACATGCTGCCTCTAACCACTAGGCTACCTGCTGCCTCTAACCACTAGGCTACCTGCTGGTTACTAGTCCAACGCTCTAACCACTAGGCTACCTGCTGGTTACTGGCCCAATGCTCTAACCACTAGGCTACCTGCTGGTTACTGGCCCAATGCTCTAACCACTAGGCTACCTGCTGGTTACTGGCACAATGCTCTAACCACTAGGCTACCTGCTGGTTACTAGTCCAACGCTCTAACCACTAGGCTACCTGCTGGTTACTAGTCCAACACTCTAACCACTAGGCTACCTGCTGGTTACTAGTCCAACACTCTAACCACTAGGCTACCTGCTGGTTACTAGTCCAACACTCTAACCACTAGACGACCTGCTGGTTACTGGCCTAACGCTCTAACCACTAGGCTACCTGCCTCCCCATTTTAACCACAATGCCACCTGCTGGTTACTACCCCAACACTCTAACCACTAGACTACCTGCTGGTTACTAGTCCAACAATCTAACCACTAGGCTACCTGCTGGTTACTAGTCCAACGCTCTAACCACTAGACTACCTGCTGGTTACTAGTCCAACACTCTAACCCCTAGACTACCTGCTGGTTACTAGTCCAACAAACTAACCACTAGGCTACCTGCTGGTTACTACGCTCTAACCACTAGGCTACCTGCTGGTTACTGGCCCAATGCTCTAACCACTAGGCTACCTGCTGGTTACTAGTCCAACACTCTAACCACTAGGCTACCTGCTGGTAACTAGTCCAACGCTCTAACTACTAGGCTACCTGCTGGTTACTAGTCCAACACTCTAACCACTAGGCTACCTGCTGGTTACTAGTCCAACACTCTAACCACTAGGCTACCTACTGGTTACTAGTCCAATACTCTAACCACTACGCTACCTACTGGTTACTAGTCCAGCGCTCTAACCACTAGGCTACCTACTGGTTACTAGTCCAACACTCTAACCACTAGGCTACCTGCTGGTTACTGGCCCAATACTCTAACCACTAGGCTACCTACTGGTTACTAGTCCAATACTCTAACCATTAGGCTACCTGCTGGTTACTAGTCCAACACTCTAACCACTAGGCTACCTGCTGGTTACTAGTCCTACACTCTAACCTCTAGGCTACCTGCTGGTTACTAGTCCAACACTCTAACCACTAGGCTACCTGCTGGTTACTAGTCCAACACTCTAACCACTAGGCTACCTGCTGGTTACTAGTCCAACACTCTAACCACTAGGCTACCTGCTGGTTACTGGCCCAATACTCTAACCACTAGGCTACCTGCTGGTTACTAGTCCAACACTCTAACCACTAGGCTACCTGCTGGTTACTAGTCCAACGCTCTAACCACTAGGCTACCTACTGGTTACTACTCCAATACTCTAACCACTAGGCTACCTGCTGGTTACTAGTCCAACACTCTAACCACTAGGCTACCTACTGGTTACTAGTCCAACGCTCTAACCACTAGGCTACCTTCTGGTTACTAGTCCAACACTCTAACCACTAGGCTACCTTCTGGTTACTAGTCCAATACTCTAACCACTACGCTACCTACTGGTTACTAGTCCAGCGCTCTAACCACTAGGCTACCTACTGGTTACTAGTCCAACACTCTAACCACTAGGCTACCTGCTGGTTACTAGTCCAACGCTCTAACCAATAGGCTACCTACTGGTTACTAGTCCAATACTCTAACCACTAGGCTACCGCCTGCCTTTCACCACTAGGCTACATGCTGCCTCTAACCACTAGGCTACCTGCTGCCTCTAACCACTAGGCTACCTGCTGGTTACTAGTCCAACGCTCTAACCACTAGGCTACCTGCTGGTTACTGGCCCAATGCTCTAACCACTAGGCTACCTGCTGGTTACTGGCCCAATGCTCTAACCACTAGGCTACCTGCTGGTTACTGGCACAATGCTCTAACCACTAGGCTACCTGCTGGTTACTAGTCCAACGCTCTAACCACTAGGCTACCTGCTGGTTACTGGCCCAACGCTCTAACCACTAGGCTACCTGCTGGTTACTAGTCCAACACTCTAACCACTAGACTACCTGCTGGTTACTGGCCTAACGCTCTAACCACTAGGCTACCTGCCTCCCCATTTTAACCACAATGCCACCTGCTGGTTACTACCCCAACACTCTAACCACTAGACTACCTGCTGGTTACTAGTCCAACAATCTAACCACTAGGCTACCTGCTGGTTACTAGTCCAACGCTCTAACCACTAGACTACCTGCTGGTTACTAGTCCAACACTCTAACCCCTAGACTACCTGCTGGTTACTAGTCCAACACTCTAACCACTAGGCTACCTGCTGGTTACTACGCTCTAACCACTAGGCTACCTGCTGGTTACTGGCCCAATGCTCTAACCACTAGGCTACCTGCTGGTTACTAGTCCAACACTCTAACCACTAGGCTACCTGCTGGTAACTAGTCCAACGCTCTAACTACTAGGCTACCTGCTGGTTACTAGTCCAACACTCTAACCACTAGGCTACCTGCTGGTTACTAGTCCAACACTCTAACCACTAGGCTACCTGCTGGTTACTAGTCCAACACTCTAACCACTAGGCTACCTGCTGGTTACTAGTCCAACACTCTCACCACTAGACTACCTGCTGGTTACTGGCCTAACGCTCTAACCACTAGGCTACCTGCCTCCCCATTTTAACCACAATGCCACCTGCTGGTTACTACCCCAACACTCTAACCACTAGACTACCTGCTGGTTACTAGTCCAACACTCTAACCACTAGGCTACCTGCTGGTTACTAGTCCAACGCTCTAACCACTAGACTACCTGCTGGTTACCAGTCCAACACTCTAACCACTAGACTACCTGCTGGTTACTAGTCCAACACTCTAACCACTAGGCTACCTGCTGGTTACTACGCTCTAACCACTAGGCTATCTGCTGGTTACTAGTCCAACACTAACTACTAGGCTACCTGCTGGTAACTAGTCCAACGCTCTAACTACTAGGCTACCTGCTGGTTACTAGTCCAACACTCTAACCACTAGGCTACCTGCTGGTTACTAGTCCAACGCTCTAACCACTAGGCTACCTGCTGGTTACTAGTCCAACACTCTAACCACTAGGCTACCTACTGGTTACTAGTCCAATACTCTAACCACTACGCTACCTACTGGTTACTAGTCCAGCGCTCTAACCACTAGGCTACCTACTGGTTACTAGTCCAACACTCTAACCACTAGGCTACCTGCTGGTTACTGGCCCAATACTCTAACCACTAGGCTACCTACTGGTTACTAGTCCAATACTCTAACCACTAGGCTACCTGCTGGTTACTAGTCCAACACTCTAACCACTAGGCTACCTGCTGGTTACTAGTCCTACACTCTAACCTCTAGGCTACCTGCTGGTTACTAGTCCAACACTCTAACCACTAGGCTACCTGCTGGTTACTAGTCCAACACTCTAACCACTAGGCTACCTGCTGGTTACTAGTCCAACACTCTAACCACTAGGCTACCTGCTGGTTACTGGCCCAATACTCTAACCACTAGGCTACCTGCTGGTTACTAGTCCAACACTCTAACCACTAGGCTACCTGCTGGTTACTAGTCCAACGCTCTAACCACTAGGCTACCTACTGGTTACTACTCCAATACTCTAACCACTAGGCTACCTGCTGGTTACTAGTCCAACACTCTAACCACTAGGCTACCTACTGGTTACTAGTCCAACGCTCTAACCACTAGGCTACCTGCTGGTTACTAGTCCAACACTCTAACCACTAGGCTACCTTCTGGTTACTAGTCCAATACTCTAACCACTACGCTACCTACTGGTTACTAGTCCAGCGCTCTAACCACTAGGCTACCTACTGGTTACTAGTCCAACACTCTAACCACTAGGCTACCTGCTGGTTACTAGTCCAACGCTCTAACCACTAGGCTACCTACTGGTTACTAGTCCAATACTCTAACCACTAGGCTACCTGCTGGTTACTAGTCCAACACTCTAACCACTAGGCTACCTGCTGGTTACTAGTCCAACACTCTAACCACTAGGCTACCTGCTGGTTACTAGTCCAACACTCTAACCACTAGGCTACCTGCTGGTTACTAGTCCAACACTCTAACCACTAGGCTACCCGCTGGTTACTGGCCCAATACTCTAACCACTAGGCTACCTGCTGGTTACTAGTCCAACACTCTAACCACTAGGCTACCTGCTGGTTACTAGTCCAACACTCTAACCAGTAGGCTACCTGCCTCCTCTAACCACTAGGCTACCTGCCTCCTCTAACCACTAGGCTACCTGCCTCCTCTAACCACTAGGCTACCTGCCTCCTCTAACCACTAGGCTACCTGCTGGTTACTAGTCCAACACTCTAACCAGTAGGCTACCTGCCTCCTCTAACCACTAGGCTACCTGCCTCCTCTAACCACTAGGCTACCTGCCTCCTCTAACCACTAGGCTACCTGCCTCCTCTAACCACTAGGCTACCTGCCTCCTCTAACCACTAGGCTACCTGCCTCCTCTAACCACTAGGCTGCCTGCCTCCTCTAACCACTAGGCTACCTGCCTCCTCTAACCACTAGGCTACCTGCCTCCTCTAACCACTAGGCTACCTGCCCCCTCTAACCACTAGGCTACTAGTCCAATACTCTAACCACTAGGCTACAAGTCCAATACTCTAACCACTAGGCTACTAGTCCAATACTCTAACCACTAGGCTACTAGTCCAATACTCTAACCACTAGGCTACCTGCCTCCTCTAACCACTAGGCTACCTGCCTCCTCTAATCACTAGGCTACTAGTCCAATACTCTAACCACTAGGCTACTAGTCCAATACTCTAACCACTAGGCTACCTGCCTCCTCTAACCACTAGGCTACCTGCCTCCTCTAACCACTAGGCTACTAGTCCAATACTCTAACCACTAGGCTACCTGCCTCCTCTAACCACTAGGCTACCTGCCTCCTCTAACCACTAGGCTACCTGCCTCCTCTAACCACTAGGCTACCTGCCTCCTCTAACCACTAGGCTACCTGCCTCCTCTAACCACTAGGCTACCTGCCTCCTCTAACCACTAGGCTACCTGCCTCCTCTAACCACTAGGCTACCTGCCTCCTCTAACCACTAGGCTACCTGCCTCCTCTAACCACTAGGCTACCTGCCTCCTCTAACCACTAGGCTACCTGCCTCCTCTAACCACTAGGCTACCTGCCTCCTCTAACCACTAGGCTACCTGCCTCCTCTAACCACTAGGCTACCTGCCTCCTCTAACCACTAGGCTACCTGCCTCCTCTAACCACTAGGCTACCTGCCTCCTCTAACCACTAGGCTACCTGCCTCCTCTAACCACTAGGCTACCTGCCTCCTGTAACCACTAGGCTACCTGCCTCCTCTAACCACTAGGCTACCTGCCTCCTCTAACCACTAGGCTACCTGCCTCCTCTAACCACTAGGCTACCTGCTGGTTACTAGTCCAACACTCTAACCACTAGGCTACCTGCTGGTTACTAGTCCAACACTCTAACCACTAGGCTACCTACTGGTTACTGGTCCAACACTCTAACCACTAGGCTACCTGCTGGTTACTAGTCCAATACTCTAACCACTAGGCTACCTACTGGTTACTAGTCCAACACTCTAACCACTAGGCTACCTGCTGGTTACTAAACCAACACTCTAACCACTAGGCTACCTGCTGGTTACTAAACCAACACTCTAACCACTAGGCTACCTGCTGGTTACTAAACCAACACTCTAACCACTAGGCTACCTGCTGGTTACTAAACCAACACTCTAACCACTAGGCTACCTGCTGGTTACTAAACCAACACTCTAACCACTAGGCTACCTGCTTCCTCTAACCACTAGGCTACCTGCTTCCTCTAACCCTTAGGCTACCTGCCGCCCCGAAAGTGCTTTAAATCCAGTTATGTACCTTCAAAGTCCACGTCTCCGACCAGTCGTAGTTTTCCTGTGGTCCGGTCCTGGACACGGTTAATACCCACGTCGATGACCGCTGCCCCCTCCTTCACCATGTCTACTGTGATCAGCCCAGGCACACCTAGAGGACACACACACAGGAAATGAACACACACACACACACACACACACGAAAGTCGCTAACCGCTAACCGCCACATGTACAGCTAATATTAAACGTTGATCCTGAAACACACACTAGTTCTCTGTAGACATGACACTGGTTGGCATGGCAATCATCAGGCTTACTTCAGTCGTTTTTATCATGTTCACCTGCAGTAATGTTACAGACAAGTGAGAAGGGAAGGAGAGAGGGTGAGAGAGATGAGGAATGCAAAAATCTAAGAAAAAAAATTGAGAAACCTGCCCAACCAAAAACAGAGACCCAGAAAACCTGAGTCTACGCCTTCACTATGGTGAATCACTAAAACAATACAGAAAACCTGAGTCTACGCCTTCACTATGGTGAATCACTAAAACAATACAGAAAACCTGAGTTTACGCCTTCACTATGGTGAATCACTAAAACAATACAGAAAACCTGAGTCTACGCCTTTACTATGGTGAATCACTAAAACAATACAGAAAACCTGAGTCTACACCTTCACTATGGTGAATCACTAAAACAATACAGAAAACCTGAGTCTACACCTTCACTATGGTGAATCACTAAAACAATACAGAAAACCTGAGTCTACGCCTTCACTATGGTGAATCACTAAAACAATATAGAAATACACAACGGAAAAAGAAGGAACAGCACGTCAGAATTCAGCTCAATGTAATTGAAGAAGCCATAGACTCTAACCACTTCTGGGAAAACACACAAAAAAAAAACACAAAGAATTATCTATCCAAAATGGAGATGTATAGGTAAACCACTTCTCCAATCTTTTTGGCTCTATAACAAAGGCTCTATAACAAAGAATAAACAGCAAAAACATATACAGGATCAAATACAAATCTTAGAATCAACTATTAAAGACGACCAGAACCCACTGGATTCTCCAATTACCTTGAATGAACTACAGGACAAAATACAAACCCTCCAACCCAAAAAGGCCTGTGGTGTTGATGGTATCCTAAATTAAATTATAAAATATACAGACCACAAATTCCAAATGGCTATACTTAAACTTTTTAACATCATCCTCAGCTCTGGCATCTTCTCCAATATTTGGAACCAAGGACTGATCACCCCAATCCACAAAAGTGGAGACAACTTTGACCCCAATAACTACCGTGGGATATGCGTCAACAGCAACCTTGTGAAAATCCTCTGCATTATCATTAACAGCAGACTTGTACATTTCCTCAGTGAAAACAATGTACTGAGCAAATGTCAAATTGGCTTTTTACCAAATGATCGTACAACAGACCACGTATTCACCCTGCACACTCTAATTGACAAACAAACACAAAGGCAAAGTCTTCTCATGCTTTGTTGATTTTTTAAAAATCCTTCGACTCAATTTGGCATGAGGGTCTGCCCTACAAATGGATGGAAAGTGGTGTTGGGGGAAAAACATACAACATTATAAAATCCATGTACACAAACAACAAGTGTGCGGTTAAAATAGGCAAAAAGCACACACACATTTCTTCCCACAGGGCCGTGGGGTGAGACAAGGATGCAGCTTAAGCCCCACCCTCTTCAACACACACACACACACACACACACACACACACACACACATATATATATATATCTATATATATCTATATATATATATATATATATATATATATATATATATATATATATATATATATATATATATATATATATATATTAATTGGCGAGGGCACTAGAACAGTCTGCAGCACCCGGCCTCATCCTACTAGAATCTGAAGTCAAATGTCTACTGTTTGCTGATGATCTGGTGCTTCTGTCCCCAACCAAGGAGGGCCTACAGCAGCACCTAGATCTTCTGCACAGATTCTGTCAGACTTGGGCCCTGACAGTAAATCTCAGTAAGGCCTAAATAATGGTGCTCCAAAAAAAGGTCCAGTCGCCAGGACCACAAATACAAATTCCATCTAGACACTGTTGCCCTAGAGCACACAAAAAACTATACAAACCTCGGCCTAAACATCAGCGCCACAAGTAACTTCCACAAAGCTGTGAACGATCTGAGAGACAAGGCAAGAAGGGTCTTCTATGCCATCAAAAGGAACATAAAATTCAACATACCAATTAGGATCTGGCTAAAAATACTTGAATCAGTTATAGAACCCATTGCCCTTTATGGTTGTGAGGTCTGGGGTCCGCTCACCAACCAAGAACTCACAAAATGGGACAAACACCAAATTGAGACTCTGCATGCAGAATTCTGCAAAAATATCCTCTGTGTACAACGTAGAACACCAAATAATGCATGCAGAGCAGAATTAGGCTGATACCCGCTAATTATCAAAATCCAGAAAAGAGCCATTTAATTCTAGAGTCCCCTAAGCAAACTGGCCCTGGGACTCTGTTCACAAACACAAACAGACCCCACAGAGCCCCAGGACAGCAACACAATTAGACCCAACCAAATCACGAGAAAACAAAAAGATAATTACTACACATTGGAAAGAATTAACAAAAAAACAGAGCAAACTAGAATGCTGTTTGGCCCTAAACAGAGAGTACACAGTGGCAGAATACCTGACCCCTGTGACTGACCTAAACTTAAGGAAAGCTTTGACTATGTACAGACTCAGTGAGCCTTGCTATTGAGAAAGGCCGCCGTAGGCAGACCTGGCTCTCAAGAGAAGACAGGCTATGTGCACACTGCCCACAAAATGAGGTGGAAGCTGAGCTGCACTTCCTAACCTCCTGCCAAATGTATGACCATATTAGAGAGACATATTTCCCTCAGATTACACAGACCCACAAAGAATTCGAAAACAAATCCAATTTTGATAAACTCCCATATCTACTGGGTGAAATTCCACAGTGTGCCATCACAGCAGCAAGATTTGTGACCTGTTGCCACAAGAAAAGGGCAACCAGTGAAGAACAAACACCATTGTAAATACAACCCATATTTATGTTGATTTATTTTCCCTTTTGTACTTTAACCATTTGCACATCGTTACAACACTCTCTATATACATAATATGACATTTGTAATGTCTTTATTCTTTTGGAACTTCTGTGAGTGTAATGTTTACTGTTCATTTTTATTGTTTATTTCACTTTTGTATATTATCTAGTTCAATTGCTTTGGCGATGTTAACATATGTTTCCCATGACAATAAAGCCCCTAGAATTGAAAGAGAGAAAGGTGGGGGGGGGGGGGGGGTACCTGCAGCTGCGATGACGATGTCCGCCAGACGGGTCAGTTCCTTCAGCTGCTCTCTGGGGGTGCACCTGTGGGCGATGGTTACCGTGGCATCACCTAGGAGGAGAGGAGAGGGTTTAGGATGTCTGTCTGTGTCTGTCTGTCTGTCAGTCTGCCTGTCAGTCTGTCTGCCAGTCTGCCTGCCTGCCTGTCAGTCTGTCTGCCTGTCTGTCTGTCAGTCTGCCTGCCTGTCAGTCTGCCTGTCAGTCTGCCTGCCTGTCAGTCTGCCTGTCTGTCAGTCTGCCAGTCTGTCTGTCAGTCTGCTTGTCTGTCAGTCTGCTTGTCTGCCAGTCTGTCAGTCTGCCTGCCTGTCAGTCTGTCTGTCAGTCTGCCTGCCTGTCAGTCTGCCTGCCTGTCAGTCTGCCTGCCTGTCAGTCTGCCTGCCTGTCAGTCTGCCTGTCTCTGACATCATAGGATTGAGAATATATAGAAGGAATCCGTTTATTTTTCAGTTTATAAAGACTCCATCAAGTTTGTTTTGTTTTGATACACTAAATAACAAAGAAAACAGGTCTATTAACATTATGGGCTGGAGTGTCATCAACTCATTTCTCTGGTGAACTAACCTCTTACTCCTCTGGTGAACTAACCTCTTCCTCCTCTGGTGAACTAACCTCTTCCTCCTCTGGTGAACGAACCTCTTACTCCTCTGGTGAACTAACCTCTTACTCCTCTGGTGAACTAACCTCTTACTCCTCTGGTGAACTAACCTCTTACTTCTCTGGTGAACTAACCTCTTCCTCCTCTGGTGAACTAACCTCTTCCTCCTCTGGTGAACTAACCTCTTCCTCCTCTGGTGAACTAACCTCTTACTCCTCTGGTGAACTAACCTCTTACTCCTCTGGTGAACTAACCTCTTCCTCCTCTGGTGAACTAACCTCTTCCTCCTCTGGTGAACTAACCTCTTACTCCTCTGGTGAACTAACCTCTTCCTCCTCTGGTGAACTAACCTCTTCCTCCTCTGGTGAACTAACCTCTTCCTCCTCTGGTGAACTAACCTCTTCCTCCTCTGGTGAACTAACCTCTTCCTCCTCTGGTGAACTAACCTCTTACTTCTCTGGTGAACTAACCTCTTACTTCTCTGGTGAACTAACCTCTTCCTCTGTTGTGATGACCGTATATTTCTCTAAGTTACTCTATAAAGCTCCATTGGCTCCAGTAGGCCCAACCTCACCCTGGACCTATCCTAGACACCTTGCCCCAGGCCTGCCAACCTCACCCTGGATCTATCCTAGGCACCTTGCCCCAGGCCAGCCAACCTCACCCTGGATCTATCCTAGGCACCTTGCCCCAGGCCAGCCAACCTCACCCTGGATCTATCCTAGACACCTTGCCCCAGGCCTGCCAACCTCACCCTGGATCTATCCTAGGCATCTTGACCCAGGCCAGCCAACCTCACCCTGGATCTATCCTAGGCACCTTGCCCCAGGCCAGCCAACCTCACCCTGGATCTATCCTAGGCACCTTGCCCCAGGCCAGCCAACCTTACCCTGGATCTATCCTAGGCATCTTGACCCAGGCCTGCCAACCTCACCCTGATCTATCCTAGGCACCTTGCCCCAGGCCAGCCAACCTCACCCTGATCTATCCTAGGCACCTTGACCTAGGCCAGGCATTCCAGAGCAGGGTGGGATCAACAACCAAGCCAAGTCCCAGAACGGGTGTGTGTGTGTCGTGTGTGAGGGAATAAAATCTTACAAAGGCCAGGAATGAGAGACAAGACCCGGCATGGTAAACGGCTTGATTGATACCTGATGTGGTGCGGGTGTGCGTTGTGTGTGAGTGTATATACATGTGAGAGAGGGTGTGTGTGTGTGAGAGGGTGTGTGTGTGTGTGTGAGAGAGAGCGAGAGAGAGAGAGAAGGAGTGTGTGTAAGAGAGAGAGGGAGGGAGTGTGTGTGTGTGAGAGGGAGAGGAGTGTGTGTGTGTGTGTGTGTGTGTGTGTGTGTGTGTGTGTGTGTGTGTGTGTGTGTGTGTGTGTGTGTGTGTGTGTGAGAGGGAGTGTGTGTGTGAGAGAGAGAGAGAGAGAGAGAGAGAGAGAGAGAGAGAGAGAGAGAGAGAGAGGTGTGTGTGTGTGTGTGTGTGAGAGAGAGAGGAGTGTGTGTGCAACTTGTTGAGGAGTCAAAATTAAAGTAAGTTTCTGTCAAAACTAGTAGAAACAGGTTCACAGTTGATAGAAATTCCTCAAGCCTGTGTGTGTGTGTGTGTGTGTGTGTGTGTGTGTGTGTGTGTGTGTGTGTGTGTGTGTGTGTGTGTGTGTGTGTGTGTGTGTGTGTGTGTGTGTGTGTGTGTGTGTGTGTGTACAACAATGATGCTTTCAGTTCTTTGGGTTGTTTCATTTAACAGCTGTCCTAACACAATGTTGCCTCATCACCAGCATGGTGCACCATTCCACTTCCCTCACCCACTTCTTTCTACGACCATATATGGGACGACAGGTCCCCTCTCCTCCACCCTCCTCTCTCTCTCCCTCCTCCCCCCTCTCCTCCATCTTCTCCTTTCTCTCTCCTCTACCTCCCCCTCTCTCTCTCCTCCACCCTGCCCTCTCTCTCCTCCACCCTACCCCCTCTCTATCTCCTTCCCCTCCTCCACCCTCTCCTCTACCCTGCCCTCTCTCTCCTCCACCCTGCCCTCTCTCTCCTCCACCTCTCCTTCCCCTCCTCCACCCTCTCCTCTACCCTGCCCTCTCTCTCCTCCACCCTGCCCTGTCTCTCCTCCACCCTCCCCTCCCTCTCCTCTCCCCCCTCTCTCGCTCTCTCCTCCACCCTGCCCTCTCTCTCCTCCACCCTACCCCCTCTCTATCTCCTTCCCCTCCTCCACCCTCTCCTCTACCCTGCCCTCTCTCTCCTCCACCCTGCCCTCTCTCTCCTCCACCTCTCCTTCCCCTCCTCCACCCTCTCCTCTACCCTGCCCTCTCTCTCCTCCACCTTGCCCTGTCTCTCCTCCACCCTCCCCTCCCTCTCCTCTCCCCCCTCTCTCGCTCTCTCCTCTACCCTGCCCTCTCTCTCCTCTACCCTGCCCTCTCTCTCCTCTACCCTGCCCTCTCTCTCCTCTACCCTGCCCTCTCTCTCCTCTACCCTGCCCTCTCTCTCCTCTACCCTGCCCTCTCTCTCCTCCACCCTGCCCTCTCTCTCCTCCACCCTGCCCTCTCTCTCCTCCACCCTACCCCCTCTCTCTCTCCTCCACCTCTCCTTCCCCTCCTCCACCCTCTCCTCTACCCTGCCCTCTCTCTCCTCCACCTCTCCTTCCCCTCCTCTACCCTGCCCTCTCTCTCCTCCACCCTGCCCTCTCTCCTCCACCCTGCCCTCTCTCTCCTCCACCCTACCCCCTCTCTCTCTCCTCCACCTCTCCTTCCCCTCCTCCACCCTCTCCTCTACCCTGCCCTCTCTCTCCTCCACCTCTCCTTCCCCTCCTCTACCCTGCCCTCTCTCTCCTCCACCCTGCCCTCTCTCCTCCACCCTGCCCTCTCTCTCCTCCACCCTACCCCCTCTCTCTCTCCTCCACCTCTCCTTCCCCTCCTCCACCCCCCCTCCACCCTCCCTCTCTCTCCTCCACCTCTCTCTATCTACCCTCCCCTCCACCCTGCACTCTCTCTCCTCTACCCTCCTCTCTCTCTTCCACCCTCCCCTCCTCCACCGTTCTCTCTCCCCCTCCACCCTCCCTCTCTCTCTCCTCCACCTCTCTCTCTCTACCCTCCCCTCTCTCCCCTCCACCCTCCCCTCTCTCTCCTCCACCCTCCCCTATCTCTCTCACTCCTCTACCCTCGCCTCTCTCTCCTCCACTCTCCCCTATCTCTCTCACTCCTCCACCCTCCTTACTTCCAAGAATGTGTACCAGCGTTGCGACAGTTCTTGTTTGAACAATAGGTGCAGAGATATTTATTTTATTAATTTATTTTATTAATCATTTCCTTCCCTTGAAGCCCTTTTGTAATAAACAGCTTCATGGAGCTGAGTGGAGCTGAAGGGTGGGACTAATAACAAGATAAACAATGTAGGGCATACGGGATCTGTGAAATGTGTATAGGTGCGGAGCTATTGTGAAATAGCACAGTTACAAGTGGAAATCAAACTGGATGGACAACAGAAATAGAGGAAGGACTAAGAACAAACAAGAGAGAACTATTATAAAGTAGACTGTGTCTGTAAAATGTGTATAAGATGTATAAATTGAAGGTAAAAACAGAAATGTTTATCAGTTTACTCCAATTGGGGGATCGGTGGTAGGGTTTGCGGGGAATAATAATAAAGGTATACTCTTTAAAAAAAGTATGTATGTCTATGTAGGTATGTGTATGTATATATGTGTATATGTATGCATACGTGAATGGATATATATATTTACCCCCCAAAATATGGGGGATTGGAAATGATGCAGACAATTACATTGGAAGCAACATTCTTTCCGCAATATTAAGCTGATCCACCCCCCCCCAAAAATAAATAAATAAATAAATCAATATAAAAAAAAATAATAATAATAAACAGCTTTATAATGGGGAAAACCGCGGTGGTGCAACATCAATGTACGTACACAAAACACTCCAAGGTGGTGTACATTAAATATACTGTTCCTTGCAAATTACCCATATTACAGAGTCTTACACACACACACACACACACACACACACACACACACACACACACACAGTGTCGTACCTCCAGGGCGTTGGTGGTTGCGGTCTGTGTGAAGCAACATGGCGATGGGCAAGCCTACATTCTTAGAGCGTCCCGCCACCAACACGTTCTTCCCCACTGTCTCGATACCTGCAGACACAGACATGTCAATCACCGGCATCTTTTCCTTACAGTCTCTATACCTAGACACAAAGTTTATTTTAAGTGAGTATCCTATTCCTATTCCTATTCCTACATTTTATTTTTTTAATTCAATCCCTAACTGGCTTCAAAAAACAGAGCTAGCAAAGTATTTTTCTATCATTTTAAAAGTGAATAAAAACATACAAGCATTTCGCTACACCCGTAATAACATCTGCTAAATATGTGTAAGTGACCAATAAAATGTGATTTGATTTACTAGACAGTTCAGGTGTAGTAAAAGGTGATGATTGCCACCTAGTGGATAAACCAGGGTATGACAGCTGGGCAGACAGTCCTTCAGAGTCAACACCACTACTTTCACAGCAACTCTTCCCTCCTCTTCAGTTTAGATGAGTTTTTAAAGGGTTACTGGGTATCTGCTTGTACAGGCCTGGGCAACTCCAGTCCTCGGGGGTGTGATTGGAGGCAGGTGTGTTAGCTGGGGCTGGGGTAAAAGTGTGACACCAATAATCAACTTTCTATTTTATTTATTTAACTAGGCAAGTCAGTTAAGAATTTTTTTATAACTAAATTCTTAATTCAACTAATCATGATCTTCAGTTTAGAATGCTATTAGTTTAAATCCGCTGATTTTGCTCGGGTTGTGGGGAAAATGTAACACCAATCAGGCCCCCGAGGAATGAAAATGCACAGGCCTGTGCTAACAGATACCCATAGACTTCCAGTCACTGCGCTAACGCTAGTTAGCATTGGCTCGGAAATCTACCTCTTAACTTCCTTCATACTGGACACAGGGAAACAAAACCTGTATCCATGAGTTTATCTGACTGGGTGGAAGTAGATAAAAGAGATACTCCCAAAGTATCCGATTAAGCCACTAGTTCACAGCAACCCTTCCCTCTTTAAAAATTGGCTTTACCCTTTTTCACATTCACACTTCTTCACATGTCAATAAACTACATTACTGAGAGAACATAGTAACCTGATGATCTCCCATACAGCAGCAGAGTGGCTGTGTGTGTGTGTGTGTGTGTGTGTGTGTGTGTGTGTGTGTGTGTGTGTGTGTGTGTGTGTGTGTGTGTGTGTGTGTGTGTGTGTGTGTGTGTGTGTGTGTGTGTGTGTGTGTGTGTGTGTGTGTGTGTACCTGCTCTTCTGATGATCTCCCATACAGCAGCAGGTGTAGCAGGCACCATAGACGTCTGGCCCAGACACAGCTTCCCTATGTTGACGATATGGAACCCATCCACGTCCTTCTCCGGAGCTATGGCGTTACACACAGCACGTTCCTTGATGTGCCCTAATCATGACAGGAAATAGATGACCTCTCGTATAGCGGTCAGAGTGTAGCTGTTTCCGTGCACAGTGTGTGTGTGTGTGTGTGTGTGTGTGTGTGTGTGTGTGTGTGTGTGTGTGTGTGTGTGTGTGTGTGTGTGTGTGTGTGTGTTTGTGTGTGTGTGTGTGTGTGTGTGTGTGTGTGTGTGTGTGTGTGTGTGTGTGTGTGTGTGTGTGTGTTACCTGGTAGAGGTAGTTGTACCAGCAGGCCTGAGACCTTCCAGTCTCTGTTCATCTTGTCTATCAGCTCCAGTAGTTCATCCTGAGAGACAGAGGTAGGTTTCACCACCGTGTCACTAGAGATACCTGGAGAGAGAAACACACATTACAGTCAAAAAGTAGAGCCATTAAAAAAAAAAATTATATATATTTTTTTTTAAATAAATACAGTAGATAAAAAAAGGACAATTAGGCACTTATAAAGAAACGTCTCTGTTGAAAAACAAGGTGGCAGGCATTTACATTATTGCCGTGTTCATGTGCTAGTCGGAACTAGGAAACTCTGAAATTTCCCACTTGCTAACTGGTTCAACGCGGCATGTATAGAACTAAAACCAGTTAGCAAGTTTATAGTTTCCTAGATCCGACTGGCACGTGAACACGGCATATTGTTGCCTGATGAAAAACTATCTTAATGTAGACCGTTAACATTTTGGCTGGACAGCTGACAAAAAATATCACCCCTAATGCTGTTTCATAACCCACAGTAAAGATCACCCCTAATGTTTCATAACCCACAGTAAAGACCACCCCTAATGTTTCATAACCCACAGTAAAGACCACCCCTAATGTTTAATAACCCACAGTAAAGACCACCCCTAATGTTTCATAACCCACAGTAAAGACCACCCCTAATGTTTCATAACCCACAGTAAAGACCACCCCTAATGTTGTTTCATAACCCACAGTAAAGACCACCCCTAATGTCGTTTCATAACCCACAGTAAAGACCACCCCTAATGTCATTTCATAACCCACAGTAAAGACCACCCCTAATGTTTCATAACCCACAGTAAAGACCACCCCTAATGTTTCATAACCCACAGTAAAGACCACCCCTAATGTTGTTTCATAACCCACAGTAAAGACCACCCCTAATGTTTCATAACCCACAGTAAAGACCACCCCTAATGTTTCATAACCCACAGTAAAGACCACCCCTAATGTCGTTTCATAACCCACAGTAAAGACCACCCCTAATGTTTTATAACCCACAGTAAAGACCACCCCTAATGTTTCATAACCCACAGTAAAGACCACCCCTAATGTTGTTTTATAACCCACAGTAAAGACCACCCCTAATGTAATTTCATAACCCACAGTAAAGACCACCCCTAATGTCGTTTCATAACCCACAGTAAAGACCACCCCTAATGTTTCATAACCCACAGTAAAGACCACCCATAATGTCGTTTCATAACCCACAGTAAAGACCACCCCTAATGTAATTTCATAACCCACAGTAAAGACCACCCCTAATGTTGTTTCATAACCCACAGTAAAGACCACCCCTAATGTAATTTCATAACCCACAGTAAAGACCACCCCCAATGTTTCATAACCCACAGTAAAGACCACCCCTAATGTTGTTTCATAACCCACAGTAAAGACCACCCCTAATGTTGTTTCATAACCCACAGTAAAGACCACCCCCAATGTTTCATAACCCACAGTAAAGACCACCCATAATGTTGTTTCATAACCCACAGTAAAGACCACCCATAATGTTGTTTCATAACCCACAGTAAAGACCACCCCTAATGTTTCATAACCCACAGTAAAGACCACCCCTAATGTTGTTTCATAACCCACAGTAAAGACCACCCTTAATGTAATTTCATAACCCACAGTAAAGACCACCCCCAATGCTTCATAACCCACAGTAAAGACCACCCCTAATGTTGTTTTATAACCCACAGTAAAGACCACCCCTAATGTTACATAACCCACAGTAAAGACCACCCCTAATGTTGTTTCATGACCCACAGTAAAGACCACCCCTAATGTTGTTTTATAACCCACAGTAAAGACCACCCCTAATGTTTCATAACCCACAGTAAAGACCACCCCTAATGTTGTTTTATAACCCACAGTAAAGACCACCCCTAATGTTGTTTCATGACCCACAGTAAAGACCACCCCTAATGTTGTTTTATAACCCACAGTAAAGACCACCCCTAATGTTGTTTCATAACCCACAGTAAAGACCACCCCTAATGTAATTTCATAAACCAGTATAATGTCTGAGAAATACTGCTGCAGCATAACACTGCTGCCCCCACACTGCTGCCCCCACGCTGCTGCCCCCACATTGATGCCCCCACACTGCTGCCCCCACGCTGCTGCCCCCACACTGCTGCCCCCACATTGATGCCCCCACGCTGCTGCCCCCACATTGATGCCCCCACGCTGCTGCCCCCACATTGATGCCCCCACACTGCTGCCCCCACACTGCTGCCCCCACATTGATGCCCCCACATTGATGCCCCCACGCTGCTGCCCCCACGCTGCTGCCCCCACGCTGCTGCCCCCACGCTGCTGCCCCCACGCTGCTGCCCCCACGCTGCTGCCCCCACATTGATGCCCCCACACTGCTGCCCCCACATTGATGCCCCCACACTGCTGCCCCCACATTGTTGCCCCCACATTGATGCCCCCACATTGATGCCCCCACACTGCTGCCCCCACATTGATGCCCCCACGCTGCTGCCCCCACGCTGCTGCCCCCACGCTGCTGCCCCCACGCTGCTGCCCCCACGCTGCGGCCCCCATGCTGCGGCCCCCACGCTGCTGCCCCCACGCTGCGGCCCCCACACTGCTGCCCCCACACTGCTGCCCCCACACTGCTGCCCCCACATTGATGCCCCCACATTGATGCCCCCACATTGATGCCCCCACGCTGCTGCCCCCACACTGCTGCCCCCACGCTGCTGCCCCCACGCTGCTGCCCCCACGCTGCTGCCCCCACATTGATGCCCCCACACTGCTGCCCCCACATTGATGCCCCCACACTGCTGCCCCCACATTGTTGCCCCCACATTGATGCCCCCACATTGATGCCCCCACACTGCTGCCCCCACATTGATGCCCCCACGCTGCTGCCCCCACGCTGCTGCCCCCACGCTGCTGCCCCCACGCTGCTGCCCCCATGCTGCGGCCCCCACCCTGCTGCCCCCATGCTGCTGCCCCCACGCTGCTGCCCCCACGCTGCTGCCCCCACGCTGCTGCCCCCACACTGCTGCCCCCACACTGCTGCCCCCACATTGATGCCCCCATGCTGCTGCCCCCACGCTGCTGCCCCCACACTGCTGCCCCCACATTGATGCCCCCACGCTGCTGCCCCCACGCTGCTGCCCCCACACTGCTGCCCCCACATTGATGCCCCCACGCTGCTGCCCCCACGCTGCTGCCCCCACACTGCTGCCCCCACACTGCTGCCCCCACATTGATGCCCCCACGCTGCTGCCCCCACATTGATGCCCCCACGCTGCTGCCCCCACATTGATGCCCCCACATTGATGCCCCCACACTGCTGCCCCCACATTGATGCCCCCACGCTGCTGCCCCCACACTGCTGCAGCATAACACTGCAGCCCCCACGCTGCTGCCCCCACATTGATGCCCCCACACTGCTGCCCCCACACTGCTGCCCCCACATTGATGCCCCCACGCTGCTGCCCCCACACTGCTGCCCCCACATTGATGCCCCCACATTGATGCCCCCACACTGCTGCCCCCACACTGCTGCCCCCACATTGATGCCCCCACACTGCTGCCCCCACATTGATGCCCCCACACTGCTGCCCCCACACTGCTGCCCCCACGCTGCTGCAGCATATGTAATAATAGGTAATAAAAAAGTGTAGTGAAACATTAAAAAGGTAGGACACCCATGGCTTTACACTTATCAATAATGTCACCAAGGACACCATGTCACCAAGGACACCATGTCACCAAGGACACCAAGCCACCAAGGGCACCATGTCACCAAGCGCACCATGTCACCAAGGGTACCATGTCACCAAGGGCACCATGCACATGGTTAGCTATGAACAGACACATTGTAATCAAAAAATGCATTAATAAATCAACCCCAGATACTTGTACTGACAACATGTATTATGTCAGGACAACAGGAGAAGATAAAATGTGTTACACGACCTGCTGAGTTCCTATAGTGGAAGGCCCTGCTGAGTTCCTATAGCAGAAGGCCCTGCTGAGTTCCTATAGCAGAAGGCCCTGCTGAGTTCCTATAGCAGAAGGCCCTGCTGAGTTCCTATAGCAGAAGGCCCTGCTGAGTTCCTATAGCAGAAGGCCCTGCTGAGTTCCTATAGCGGAAGGACCTGAGTTCCTATAGCAGAAGGCCCTGCTGAGTTCCTATAGCAGAAGGCCCTGCTGAGTTCCTATAGCGGAAGGACCTGAGTTCCTATAGCGGAAGGATCTGCTGAGTTCCTATAGCGAAAGGCCCTGCTGAGTTCCTATAGCAGAAGGCCCTGCTGAGTTCCTATAGCAGAAGGCCCTGCTGAGTTCCTATAGTGGAAGGCCCTGCTGAGTTCCTATAG
The DNA here is from genome assembly GCF_029448725.1 of Salvelinus fontinalis. Taxonomy (NCBI): domain Eukaryota; kingdom Metazoa; phylum Chordata; class Actinopteri; order Salmoniformes; family Salmonidae; genus Salvelinus; species Salvelinus fontinalis. The sequence continues at coordinate 44,273,628 of NC_074692.1, forward strand.
TGGAAGGCCCTGCTGAGTTCCTATAGTGGAAGGCCCTGCTGAGTTCCTATAGTGGAAGGCCCTGCTGAGTTCCTATAGTGGAAGGCCCTGCTGAGTTCCTATAGCAGAAGGCCCTGCTGAGTTCCTATAACAGAAGGCCCTGCTGAGTTCCTATAGTGGAAGGCCCTGCTGAGTTCCTATAGTGGAAGGCCCTGCTGAGTTCCTATAGTGGAAGGCCCTGCTGAGTTCCTATAGCGGAAGGACCTGAGTTCCTATAGCGGAAGGCCCTGCTGAGTTCATATAGCGGACTAACTTAGTTGTCTACATTGATATTCAGTTTTTAATTGTTCACACCAGTTATAAACAATATGTAACATTTCTTGAAGCTCATCTTCAGTTTCAGAAATCAATACAATTCCATCTACATATAAAAGAACGGACACTCGTTCATTGTTTAGACAGACAACTTTTCCTAGAGCTTTGTGTGTGTGTGTGTGTGTGTGTACCCTTCCTACCCAGTAAACTAGCAACTCTGGTCTTGTTCCTGACGTAGGTGCGACTAGCCGGGTCGTCCCCAACCAACACCACACCCAGGTGGGGTCTCATGTTGCCGCCGGTGACCAGCTCCTCCACCTCCCTCTGGATCTCTCTGTGAATCTGACGTGCCATCTCTGTCCCTGACACCACCACCGCAGCATGCCTGCACACACACACACACACACGCACAAGTTGTAGGTTGGCTGAATATTACACCATTACATGAGATGGCTAGAATGCTGCATGGGCAAGGTGGCTTTGAGATGTGGAGCTATTATAAACTTGCTATAATTAAATCCCATCTATATCATCAAAAGCACTGTCCGTATCATTTGAGAAGTGTAAGGGTTTCAAAAACTGGACTAGACTTTTAAGTGACAGTCGATAAAAACAACATGGGGTGTCATCTCAAATTGATCTGACAGGTGCTCGTGACAGGAGTTATCTTTGGCACCTAATGCGCATTGTCAGTCCCTATTGCAACCTTGTTGAACTGAGCCGGGATAACTAACTAGCTAGCTGGCTAACAACCCTAACCTCATAGCCTCCCCAGCGCCAGCAGCAATGCTCTTCACGGACCGATTGTCAAGAGAGATAATGCAGAAATTAATGCAATGCGTTTATTGACAGTAACTAGCTATCATCTTATCTGTCTTGTTTTAAATCTGCCCCCCCCCCCCGTTATTTCCCGCCAGCTAGCTCGCACCTGCCCTTGCTACAGTACACTGCTCGATGCAGCTAGCTGTCAATCTCACCGACTGACAGGTGACGAGCAGTCACCCTTTACCGGTATCAGCTAGCAGCAGTATGGAGCATCCCTCCTCTCTGTCTCCCTCACGTGTTTCTTGCTTTTTACCTGGTGACTGACGCATGGAGATGTCTTCTCTGGCTCTCGCACTTTCTGTGCATCCGCAGTTTGGCTCGGCAGTGGTGGAAGGATAGACCGTTACAAATCCTGTAGGAGGAGCGTAGCGGGGAGATAGAGGCCGCCATGTTGCCCGCCCCGCCGCTGTGTGTGTGTGTGACTGTGGATATGGGGTAGCCCAAAGCCCGGCAGATGGCGATATTTGGTATTGATGGTTTCATTGTACCGTCCAAATGCATTGTATGCAGCGGGCAATAAATACACTCGTATCCCCGTGAACCGGTTCATACCTAAAACATTCTCCATTCACGCTGCAAATGCGTTGATGTCACCCTTAACAATATTTAATGGCGAGAAGGCAGGGGCAAAAAACGTGTAAAATATGCATACTTTCTTTATGAAACACACTTTTCCACCACATTCTAGTGGCTAATGCTACTTCCTAATGTTGCGCTGTGCAGTCCGCCAGCCTCGATCAAACCTACATCATCATTGCGTTTTGGTACACCAGAAATACATTAATTTCCAATGGAACGCTGCGTTTGCATTGCAGAGGCAGTTGCAGTGGGTTCTGTGTGGTGCATATGTTATATAAATCGAATTTATGCCTTACGTTGTATACTTATGCCTCATGTCAACCAGATGCATCAAACTCTTTGCGTTCAGGTGGAAGTCATTCATTGTCAATGGAGCAGTTCTGTTCTCTGCATGTGTTCAATATCTTCAACTCTTGTGTTTCTTTACCATGCGGTCGTACAAACAGAAGTACGTACACACACTGCAACTAGCTAGCTTTAAGCTAGTTGGAAAGCGAAGCACGTGTGCCATGTACAGAAATGCAGGCTAGACATCCGGTAAAACAAAACTCCTATGCATCTGGTGGACATCAGGCATTAGATGGCTTGACAGAAATGGAAGCATAAGGTGACCGGATTAACCTTTTTTGCACACATATCCAGATGATGCTGCAGGTACCAACATCTCCACCCCGCTGATCCTCAACACTGGGGCCCCACAAGGGTGCGTTCTGAGCCCTCTCCTGTACTCCCTGTTCACCCACGACTGCATGGCCATGCACGCCTCCAACTCAGTCATCAAGTTTGCAGATGACACTACAGTGGTAGGCTTGATTACCAACAACGACGAGACGGCCTACAGGGAGGAGGTGTGGGCCCTCGGAGTGTAGTGTCAGGAAAATAACCTCACACTCAACGTCAACAAAACAAAAGAGATGATTTTGGACTTCAGGAAACAGCAGAGGGAGCACCACATCGACGGGACAGTAGTGGAGAGGGTAGTAAGTTTTAAGTTCCTCGGCGTACACATCACGGACAAACTGAATTGGTCCACCCACACAGACAGCGTTGTGAAGAAGGCGCAGCAGCACCTCTTCAACCTCAGGAGGCTGAAGAAATTCGGCTTGTCACCAAAAGCACTCACAAACTTCTACAGATGCACAATCGAGAGCATCCTGTCAACCGTAAGGCTCTCCAGAGGGTAGTGAGGTCTGCACAACGCATCACCGGGGGCAAACTACCTGCCCTCCAGGACACCTACACCACTCGATGTCACAGGAAGGCCATAAAGATCATCAAGGACAACAACCACCCGAGCCACTGCCTGTTCACCCCGCTATCATCCAGAAGGCGAGGTCAGTACAGGTGCATCAAAGCAGGGACCGAGAGACTGAAAAACAGCTTCTATCTCAAGGCCATCAGACTGTTAAACAGCCACCACTAACATTGAGTGGCTGCTGCCAACATACTGACTCAACTCCAGCTCACTTTAATAATGGACATTGATGGGAATTGATCAAAAATGTATCACGAGCCACTTTAAACAATGCCACTTAATATAATGTATATGTATATACTGTACTCTATATCATCTACTGCATCTTGCCATCTTTATGTAATACATGTATCACTAGCCACTTTAAACTATGCCACTTTTATGTTTACATACCCTACATTACTCATCTCATATGTATATACTGTACTCTATACCATCTACTGCATCTTGCCTATGCCGTTCTGTACCATCACTTATTCATATATCTTTATGTACATATTCTTTATCCCTTTACACTTGTGTGTATAAGGTAGTAGTTGTGGAATTGTTAGGTTAGATTACTTGTTGGTTATTACTGCATTGTCGGAACTAGAAGCACAAGGATTTCGCTACTCTCGCATTAACATCTGATAACCATGTGTATGTGACCAATAACATTTGATTTGATTTGGCTGCCTGAAGACTAGCATAACTAGGCATTAGCCACTTAAGCATGGTGGTGGAAAATGGGGTTTCATAAAGAAAGTATACATATTTCCCACGTAAAAAATAATAATAAATTGTTACAGGAGGAAATTGAGACCTTACAGCCTGAATGGAGAATGTTTATGCACAACCGGTCCACTGAGGATACGATTGTATTGCCAACTGCATACAATGCATTTGGAAGGTCAAATATAATTTATGCTTGCTCTGGCAATGGGTTCCAGAAGCTCCATACAGAAGCTCCATACAGAGGGTGTGATGCAATTGCGGAGGCCAAATCGAGCTCTGTACCACATCACCGTGCGCCTCCTACATTTTATAACAATGCGAGGGCTCTGTATAGCTCCACATTTACGTGATTGGTTGACAGTAGGTGGTGGCGGGAGGTACAAACTCACTTCCTAGACAATTTCCTACACAACAGCTCTGCTACAAGAAGTATAAATCCTCTGATTTCTGCGGAGGCTGTTGGATTGACCATGCAGAGCCTCTACGCCTTGATCACACTGACAGTGTTTTGCGCAAAATGGTACACACCGTCATCTGGAAAGGTCAATATTATGCTACAGTAATTGTTTATTCTAGCCATATACACATTACCCTGGACTGACGAGGCAAACAAATAAGATAAATTACCCTCTGTTAAATAAAACATTTTTTTGTTGAGGTAGGAATATCGCGGAAATATGATCAGTCCAGGGTGCATTCGAGAGAAGACATCCTCCCGTGTTGTGACATCGGCCAGTTTTGAAATCTGACATGTATGATAGACGTTTTCGTGATCTAAAAGTCGCGTTCCTATTAACTTCCAGTGTAGTGAGAGACACTTTATCACTGTGGTACGTCATACCGGACGAATTTCTGCCTGCTTGCTTGAACGGCAATAGCTCAGATACACAAGAAAACATTCAATGACCCCGGGAATCGAAAGAACATCCCTCAGAGATGCACAAAAATAAAAATAATATTCAAAATGTGTGAATCTTTACTTTAAATGCACTATGCATTATGTGAGTTAAATGCTGTAAATAATTTATAAAAGTCCCATGATGGTGGTGACTGCCCCATTACTGCTTATCACTTAGTAACCATAATGTATTCACATGACTTTACTTTATTAAAATATTCCAGTTGTGTATACTACATTAGTTGTATTTGATAACTGTATTATTTAATTCCAAGTCATCATCTCATCTCTATAGAGCTGCTGTCTGACAAAAATCACAATTTTAGTAGTTCTTCACAGTAAATAAGGTATACTTTAATGACTGCTGAATACCACCTATCAATCACTTACATTATGTATTTTCAGGTAGAGATATCTCTTAAAGCAACAGCTACTCTCTATAGCAATTTCCATCCAATTGGCCAGAGTTTCATGTGAATATTCAGAAATTTGCATAAAAATAATATACACATTTTTCCATCAGAAATGTGTTTCCATCAAATTGACTTGTTGGAGTTCTAAGGATATGAGCGATGGCATAGTGCACATGGAATTTACCCGCTAAATGTTCAATAAATGTTCAATTTATGTTCAATAAAATTTTCAATAATACAATACAATACAATTCAATAATACTCCTCCCAGGAGGAGGGACGCTTCTGAGCCGATTCCTCATTGCTAGCTGGGACGCTCGCTGTTGGCTAGAGCGCACATATAGCCACTGGTGTAAAGTACTTAAGTAAAAAATACTTGAAAGTACTACTTAAGTAGTTTTGGGGGGTATCTGTACTTTACTTGACTATTTATATTTTTGACAACTTTTAGTTCACTACATTCCTAAAGAAAGTATGTACTTTTAACTCCCTTAATTTTCTCTTACACCCAAAAGTACTCGTTACATTTTGAATACTTAGCAGGACAGGTAAGTTGTCTAAATCACACACTTATCAAGAGAACATTCCTCCCTGGTCATCCCTACTGCCTCTGATCTGGAGGACTCACTAAACAGAGAACATCCCTGGTCATCCCTACTGCCTCTGATCTGGAGGACTCACTAAACACACACTTAATTTGTAGCGGGAGGACCACAAAACATGTCATCGCATAACTCCCAAGTTTAATTCGATGTGATTGTTACACCGGCATTTCTCATATAATTAATTTTACCCACACAAAAAGATCCCACCTTGTCTAGCGTATTTCGTTTTGTAGACGTTTGGAAGGTTTACAGAAAAAAATTATGTTTCCATCAGACCTGTCATAAAAAAAAATTATCCGACGTATTTTTCTCGGATAAAAAGGTTGGATGGTAACCTGGTTAATTAATATCACCTGAAAGATCGCGTTTTCTTCTCTCTTCCAGGGCAGGCGTAAAAAACAAAGACCAAGTAGATGCGCAAGGGATTATGGTCATCGTAGTTAATTACCACATTTTTATGCGCGAAACTATGTAGAATATTGGCCTGTTGAAAGCTCCCTACTACAGCGCACAGTTCAGGCTGGATCTGATTTATCTCTAGACAAACTGTGCGATGTGCACATTGAGCTCCAAGAAAAAAAACTAACATGGAATTCAAATAATTTAACCAACGTCGGTCAATTAGTAGTTTAAAAGACAAAAAATAACCTAAATGTCTGTTAATTGCTCCAGCACTACAATAAATCGAATTGTTTAAACAATAACGTGCAGAAAGTGTGGCGTCACATACTTTCTCTCGGATTCAACCCCATTTCCTGTCGTCTGATTGATCTGGTCCCCAAAACCCTGGCTCTTCCGTTCAGGCAACGCTACGTGAAAAAAAATGATAACTATATTGTAAGTACGGTGTCCAGTAGGGGTCAGTGTTAGAAAGGAACTTGAAAAAAGCACCGAAACCATGGAGAAATCTGTGGGGGATATTTGACACCAAATGGTGTGGTCACCGCGTGGTGATGAATGGAGGTAGGTCGGAAAAAAGAGAGAAAGTGGAACATATTATGAATGGAGTGGGGAATTGCGCAAACCTCCTGGAAAATATTTTGAAGGAGAAGATGGCGGAAAAGTGGAATATGTTTTGAGGGAATATGGAATGGAGGATCGTACAGAACTTTTGTGAGAGCTAAAGGAGGAACGGGAAGAGAGTGAGGGTGAATTAATTGTAATGGCAGGTGCAGTGATAACCACCGATAAGGAGCTGAGTGTAGTAGAGGGAAGGGGTGTGTTGTGGTGAACAGGGTTGGCGCCAAGTGCAAAAATTGGAATACGTGCTCTAGTAGCTCAGAGAAGGAATCTGACGAGAGTATGGATGTTGAAATTACCTCGACACCGGTGCCCCCGCACATTGACTCGGTACCGGTACCCCCTGTATATAGCCCCGCTATTGTTATTTTACTGCTGCGCTTTAATTATTAGTTATTTTTATCTCTTACTTTTTTTGTTGTATTTTCTTAACTGCCTTGTTGGTTAAGGGCATGTATGTAAGCATTTCACTGTAAAGTCTACACCTGTTACATTCAGCGCATGTGACAAATACAATTTTATTTGATGTAGTACCTGAGGTGAGTTCAGGCCTCATCCCAGGTATGAAAAGCATGATTCTGGCCCAGTGGGAGTGAGATTGGTGGAGAGAATGGCTCCTGTCATTTTGGCTGATCCATATGTGCTGTCAGGTTGGGTGGAGAAGAGGTTGGGGACTGTTGAGTTGGTGAGAGTAACTGATTTATTGTGGAGTAGTGATGATTTATTGCATTTCTTCAGTCCACAGGGAGCGGGTGCTCCAGATCATGTGATTAGGGAATGTGGCTTGCTTTGCTCTTCGGAGCAGGGCACCATTGAAAAGTTCCTTGTTGTCTGTGACCCCCGCCATTTTGTGCAACGCAGACCCAATGGAGTGCATGGAGAAACGGAGAAGACATCGTCAGTCCTGCTGAGTTTTGATGTAGACTCTTTGCCCGACAAAGGTCAAGTTAGGAAGTGCAAGTTATCGTGTGAGAGATTTTGTTCCAAAAATACTACAGTGTTTTAGGTGTCAAGTTTATGGGCTTTTTACAGCAGTGTGTAAGAGGGAGAATCCTAGATGTGAGAAGTGTGAACAGTTGCAGGGGGTGTTGAGTGGTAGTATTGTGGCCTTTCAGACTGTTGTTTATGTAACAGTATAACTTTACGTCGTCCCCTCGCCCCGACACGGGCGCGAACCAGGGACCCTCTGCACACATCGACAACAGTCACCCACGAAGCAGCGTTACCCATCGCTCCACAAAAGCCACGGCCCTTGCAGAGCAAGGGGCAACACTACTTAAGTCTCAGAGCAAGTGACGTAACTGATTGAAATGCTACTAGCGCATACCCGCTAACTAGCTAGTCATTTCACATCCGTTACATTTAGACAGAGTTAAATAGCGGAATGGGCGGTGGGTTTTTAGAGGGCTAATAGTTGGCAGGGCAATTTTCCTTTCCCTAGTTTTCCTAGTTTTCTATCACCTTATCCAGAATGTAATGTAGTTTTAAGCTGTGAATGGCCTCACGCACCAGTACAGTAGGTGGCGGTGTATGCACCTAAAAGTTGGATGTGATCCGCAAAAAACAAATCCTAAAGAAGAAGAAATCAGTGTGATGACGCATTTTTGCAACGTTTTTTTTTTAACACGTGATCAAAGGAAGCTTCGGACGTCTTTGATCACGTTGTAATGTTACTTTGAAACGGGCATCGGTATATTACGTCAGCTCAGTAATGCGCTGAAAACTGCATCAGAGCTCCGGTATCAATAGTCCCATCACTACTGTGGAAAGCATTGGAATCAACATCGGCCAGCATCCCTGTGCAACGCTTTCGACACTTTGTAGATTCCATGGTCCGCCGAATTGAGGTTGTTGTGAGGGCAAAAGGGGGGGAGCAACTCAATATTAGGAAGATGTTCCTAATGTTTTGTACAGTCAGTGTAGATGTCATTCAGTTTGTTTGTGCGTGTTTTGTGCTTTTGTAATGTAGTGTGGGTGTTGTGTGTCCACGTGTTTATGTACATGGGGGTGTGTAATTTGTGTAGGCTAAAAGTTTGTTGACAGTCCAAGAGGGGGTGTTTGTGTAAGATTGCGGGGGTTTAGGTCTATTCCTGGGCACATGAACCCAATCAGACCCGAGACTGCTTTTCATTCATCTGATCGTCATTAATCTGCATGTAAACCGCCTTGTATTTCGCCTCACAATGAAGTGTTTTTTAACATTTCCTTTTCAGAACGATCAGGGCTACAAGTAGAACGCAACGCTATTTGACATAAACATTTTAATTCGGGAGTTTTATTGACAACAATTTTACATGAACAGTTTCATTCATGAGTTTTATTGACAACAATTTTACATGAACAGTTGCATTCATGAGTTTTATTGACAAAGCATGCATAATAGCTATAAGAACGCACATCATCTATTGGCCTACTGATAATGAATTACAAACAGGTAAAACACCTAATACCATTCACCTTTCAGTATTATTTCATAATTTCTAACATGAATAGTGAGGATTGTGATTGCTTTTTATGGTTGTGTTTTTAATTTTTTTTAAATCTTTGTGTACTTCCTTGTAAAATAGACCTTTGTGTTAATGGGATCTCATCCTGCTTAAATAAAGGTTACATAAATAAACCATTGAACCTTGTTCCATTGTAGGCTACTATAGGCTGTATATAGGTAGAATCAGTTTAGATCGATTCACGGTGGAAATATTTACTCGTCATGTGGCAGGTTTGTATGGGGACAGTTTGCAGACACAGCAGAGTGGACGTTGTACCTTCAGACCTTTGTGTCGCCGGCCGCTCACCCCCCCCCCCCCCCCCCCACACCCAATTACATCACACAGATTATGCACTTTCATCTCCAAGGATCGGAATCTTTTGTAATATGTGTAAAATGGGAGGTTGGATTTCCATATAACTAACTAGAAAACATTTAATCTGACCAGCAGTGTGTACTGAGAGACCACTGTGTGACAGACAGACCCAAATGAGAGAGAGGTTAGCTAATGATTGACAACTGACAAATTCCACAAAAGTATAAAGAAGCCCTGCGTCTCTCTGCTCTTGGGCTCAAATGCTAGATCCCCTCTTCCATCCATCCCTCTGTCCGTGAGTCTTACCTTCCGTCATGCAGTGGTTGGCTGTCTGCAGCCTGTTGGTTCTGCTGTGTGTATCAGCCTGGTCTCAGAATCAGATCTGTACCATCTTCACAGAGGCCAAGAAAGATGGATTCAAAGCTATGTGAGTAAAGCTTTGTGAGGAAAGCTTTGTGAGAAAAGATGTTAAAAGCTTTTATTTCATCACTGCCTTTTATATGGTTCACTTTGTTTTCAAACCCACCTGAGTGCCTGGACTTCAGATTCTTTAACCACTTAATACTTTTACATGGATTTGATTTGTCCTATTTTGTTCATCTGTAATTTCTCTGCTATGGCTGATTTAAAATGGACGCGGTTCTAACAGCAGCGTAGTGTAAATATTTTGGTGAAGTGTCGTAATCTTACTGTGTGTGTGTGTGTGTGTGTGTGTGTGTGTGTGTGTGTGTGTGTGTGTGTGTGTGTGTGTGTGTGTGTGTGTGTGTGTGTGTGTGTGTGTGTGTGTGTGTGTGTGTGTGTGTGTGTGTGTGTGTGTGTGTGTGTGTGCGCGCGCGCGCGTGCATGCTTATGTGTTTGCCTATCTATCTGGGACATTTGTTTTCACCTTTGACATTTTTAAACATGTCGGCTGGAGTTTTACTGTTATCTATTGCCAGGTAAGGAGAGTTGTGACAGGTGTTATGTGTGTGTGTGTGTGTGTGTGTGTAGGGCACTAGTAGGGCTGGCTCAGAACCTTCCAGATAGTTTGTTGGATGACGTGGTGCCCCTGGTTGCGGAAGCCTTCACCATGGGCATCCAATGCTGCTCAGACGAACCCCTAGAAGACTGCAACAGGGACGTGGTGAGAGACCCCAACCACACCTCCTCATCCCTAACTGACACATGCCAATCACATTGATGTGCCCAGCCCAGCCAGAGGTAGGGGCCAGATGTAAGAGTATGTAGGGGACAGGGATAGAGGGTAGGGAGGGGAGGGGCCAGAGGTAGGGGGCAGGGAGGGGAGGGGCCAGCCCGGCCAGTGGAAGGGAGGGGAAGGGCCAGTCCGGTCAGTGGTAGGGAGGGGCCAGCCTTGCCGGGGGGGGGTCCAGCGGTAGGGAGGGGAGGGGCCAGCCTTGCCGGGGGGGGTCCAGCGGTAGGAGGTTGGGAGGGGAGGGGCCAGCACGGCTAGTGGTAGGGCCAGAGTAGGGAGGGGAGGGGCCAGCCCGGCCAGTAATAGGGGCCAGAGGTAGGGAGGGGAGGGGCCAGATTAGGGGGGAGGTAGGGAGGGACTTGCCCAGCCAGAGGGAGGGGCCAGAGGTAGAGGTTTGTATGTAATTGGGCATTAGTGAATGATGTTTTTAGTTAAGGTTCAGACGTTTAACATTTTTGTTTTAACCCTTAATTGGCACACCTGCTTTAATTAGTCAAAGGCTTGATGATTAGTTCAAATCAAGCTTTATTTATACAACGCATTTCAGACATGGAATGCAACGCAATGTGTTTCACAGGAAAATAAAACAATAAAAAACAATGAAAATAAAAGCAGAGACATGTCCTACACAACAAACATAAGATTTAAAAAACTAAAGAATGACAAAAACTGAACAACTGAAAAGCACCATAAGGAAAAGCAAAGTTAAAAATGTGTGTTTTAAGATATCTTTCAAATATGTCCACAGTTTCAGTCCCCCTCGGGTTCTCTGGCAGGTTACTCTAGAGGCTGGGGGCATAGTAACTAAAGGCTGGGGGCATAGTAACTAAAGGCTGCCTCTCCATGCCTCTTGGTCCCCCCTCAGGTTCTCTGGCAGGTTACTCTAGAGGCTGGGGGCATAGTAACTAAAGGCTTCCTCTCCATGCCTCTTGGTCCTGGGCTTTGGGATAGTTTAAACGTCAGAGGACCTGAGGGACCTACTGGGTACATAACTTAAAATCATATCTGACATGTATTGTGGTGCACAATTGTGGATTAATTTAAAAACCAATTGAAGAATCGTGCAATTAATTCTAAAACTCACAGGCAGCCAGTGCAGAGACCTTAAAACCGGTGTAATGTGTGCTCCCAGTCTGGTCTTGGTCACTACCCACCCTGCAGCATTCTGTATGTTTTACAGTACAGAGACCTTAAAACCGGTGTAATGTGTGCTCTCTGTCTGGTCTTGGTCAGTACCCGTGCTACAGCATTCTATATGTTTTGCAGTTGACCAATGGCTTTCTTGGGTAGACCAGACAGGAGAGTATTACAGTAGTCAAGCCTGCTTGTAATTAAAGCATGGATGAGTCTCTCTGTATCAGCCTGAGAGAGAAACGGCCACACCGTGGCAATGTTCTGCACGTGGTAAAAAGCTATTTTGGCCACATTCCTAATGTATGAATCGAAAGTGAGTTTATAATCTAAAATAACACTGAGGGTTTTTACCTGGTGTTTTATCTTTATTGCCCGTGAATTAAAATATGCTGCCAGATTCTCTTACTGGGCTTTGGTGCCAACAATAAGTACCTCGGTCTTGTCTTCTAAAAAAAAAAAGGCTTAAGTTGTGATATCACTTTCCTGAGCATGTCTGTGTCATCAGGTCTTGACTGATACCCAGCCTAATGGTGGTTATCTTATCTCTGAAATGTGCCGCAAACACATCACATTTAGATGTGGAACAAAGTTCACATTAGGTTTGAGAGGGGGTAGGATTTATCAGGCTATCAATGATCGAGAAGAGCACACTAATTATTCTGATTTAATACTGATCAAGTTACAAAAATTAGCCCATTTCTTAATAATGTGTTCAGTATTACCCTGTGCTATGGGCAACAAGGTAGTATAAATCCCCGGTGGTGATCAGAGAAAACAACATCAACAATAGAGGATATGTCAATAGAAATCCCCTTGGTAATAACCAGGTGCAGAGTATGGCTGTGGTTATGGGTGGGCCCAGCAGAAAGCCCCTTGGTAATAACCAGGTCCAGAGTATGGCTGTGGTTATGGGTGGGCCCAGTAGAAAGCCCCTTGGTAATAACCAGGTCCAGAGTATGGCTGTGGTTATGGGTGGGCCCAGTAAAAAGCCCCTTGGTAATAACCAGGTGTAGAGTATGGCTGTGGTTATGGGTAGGCCCAGTAGAAAGCCCCTTGGTAATAACCAGGTCCAGAGTATGGCTGTGGTTATGGGTGGGCCCAGTAGAAAGCCCCTTGGTAATAACCAGTTCCAGAGTATGGCTGTGGTTATGGGTGGGCCCAGTAGAAAGCCCCTTGGTAATAACCAGGTCCAGAGTATGGCTGTGGTTATGGGTGGGCCCAGTAAAAAGCCCCTTGGTAATAACCAGGTGTAGAGTATGGCTGTGGTTATGGGTGGGCCCAGTAAAAAGCCCCTTGGTAATAACCAGGTGTAGAGTATGGCTGTGGTTATGGGCGGGCCCAGTAGAAAGCCCCTTGGTAATAACCAGGTCCAGAGTATAGCCACGGTTATGGGTGGGCCCAGTAACATGTAGGATAAAGTCCATAGAGCTCAAAAGATTCATAATTCAATGGCCTTGGAGTCAGTCTCTTTATCAACATGAATATTAAAATCACCCAACACAATGATTTTATCATAGTTCTCAAGGACAATAGACAATAGTTCAGTGAAATCAGTACAGAAAGTGGGGCAGTACTTTGGTGGCCTATACAGGGTTATGGTCAGCACTTGTGGCTGACATTTTAAACAGTATAGCATGATGCTCAAAATACCCAATGTCGCCATACAAAATGTCCTTTCAGCTGAGAGCATTAGTAAATTGAATCATGTGTGCCAATTTAGGTATACAACTAAAAAGGAGAACGCCTGTGGGGGGCAGAGGAGAGGGTTGGGAAACCCTGGCTTAAAGGCCCAGTGCTGTCAAAAAACGTGGCCCCCCCCCTCCCCCCCCTGTGTTTTATATATATTTCCACACCAAGAGGTTGGAATAATATTGTGAAATTGTCAAAAGTATGATAAAGCCCTTTTAGTTCAAGTGGCTGTTTGAAAAGGCCGCCTGAAATTTCATCCTGTTTTGGTGGGATGGAGTTTTGGCCTTCCATGGCGACATCACCAGGCGGTACATAATTAAGAAAGAGAGTTCCAAACCTCTCCGCCAATAACAGATAGTTTTCCGTTTTCCACTCCCCACTCAGACCACACCCAGACAGTCCTACCAAAATTCTTGCTTGAGAAATTGCTCTTTGCGAAGAAGATATTTTTGTTTATTTTTGACCATTTTAATTGAAAACAATCGCAGTAAAGGTACTTAATTGCTACCCAGAAATTATTTGATATTCAGATAAAAAACGTCCGGACCTTTAATAAATGAATCCCTCTAGAGTCCTCTATCAATCTCTATGGTTTTTGAATGTCCTGTACAGATACAACAGTACCCTCTGCTGGCTAAAAGGTGTACTACTATGTGTGTGTAGGCGGACCTGTTCCAGAGTGCTGTGTGTTCTTCTGAGACCTTAGTTGAGAAGAGCAATCTGAAGCACTGCTGTGAGAAGACTGCCACTGAGAGAACACACTGCTTCGTGGACCACAAGGCCAAGGTAATTTAGGCCGGCCCCTCTGAGTCAGGTATCTCTCTTGTTTTCTTTGTGCATATTTTGGCTTTTTGAAGTTTTATGTGTGCTTGTTTTATTTTTTATTTTTTTAACTGTTTCGAATTAATAAACTAAACTTCTAGTGAGGTTTCTACATTTACATTTTAGTCATTTAGCAGATGCTAGGTGAGGTGATTCATCTTAAGATACGCTACATGACCAAAAGTTTGTGGATACCTGCTCGTCGAAGACTTCATTCTAAAATCATGGACATTAATATGGAGTTTGCTGCAAAAACAGCGTCCACTCTTCTGGGAAGGCTTTCACTAGATTCTGGAACATTGCTGCAGGGACTTGCTTCCATTCAGCCATAAGAGTATTAGTGAGGTCAAGATTAGGCCTGTATCGCAGTCGGCGTTCCAATTCATCCTAAAGGTATTCGATGAGGTTGAGGTCAGGGCTCTTTGCATGCCAGTCAAGTTCTTCCCCACCGATCTCGTCAAATCAAATTTATTTATATAGCCCTTCATACATCAGCTGATATATCAAAGTGCTGTATAGAAACCCAGCCTAAAACCCCAAACAGCAAGCAATGCAGGTGTAGAAGCACGGTGGCTAGGAAAAACTCTCTAGAAAGGCCAAAACCACGGAAGAAACCTAGAGAGGAACCAGGCTATGAGGGGTGGCCAGTCCTCTTCTGGCAAACCATTTCTGTATGGACCTCACTTTGTGCACCGGGGCTTTGTCATGCTGAAACAGGAAAGGGCCTTCCCCAAACTGTTGCCACAAAGTTGGAAGCACAGAATCATCTAGAATGTCACTGTATGCTGTAGCGTTAAGATTTCCCTTCACTGGAACTAAAGGGCCCGAACCATGAAAAACAACCCCAGACCATTATTCCTCCTCCACCAAACTTTACAGATGGCACTATGCATTGGGGCAGGTAGCATTCTCCTGGCATCTGCCAAACCAAGATTTGTCCATTGGGCTGCCAGATGGTGAAGCATGATTCATCACTCCAGAGAACGCGTTTCCACTGCTCCAGA
Organism: Salvelinus fontinalis; assembly: GCF_029448725.1. Lineage (NCBI taxonomy): Eukaryota > Metazoa > Chordata > Actinopteri > Salmoniformes > Salmonidae > Salvelinus > Salvelinus fontinalis. The sequence continues at coordinate 44,288,876 of NC_074692.1, forward strand.
GTCCAATGGTGGCGAGCTTTACACCACTCCAGCTGACGTGTGGCATTGCGCATGGTGATCTTAGGCTTGTGTGCGGCTGCTCGGCCATGGGAACCCATTTTATGAAGCTCTCAACAAACATTTATTGTGCTGAAGTTGCTTTCAGAGGCAGTTTGGAACCCGGTAGTGAGTGTTGCAACCGAGGACATGCTACGTGCTTCAGCACTCGGTGGTCCCGTTCTGTGAGTTTGTGTGGCCTACCACTTCGCGGCTGAGCCGTTGTTGCTCCTAGACGTCTCCACTTCACAATAACAGCACTTACAGTTGACCAGGGAAGCTCTAGCAGGGCAGACATTTGACAAACTGACTTGTTGGAAAGGTGGCATGCTATGAAAGTGCCACGTTGAAAGTCACTGAGCTCTTCAGTACGGGCCATTCTACTGCCAATGTTTGTCTATGGAGATTGCGTTGCTGTGTGCTTGATTTTATACACCTGTCAGCAATGGGCGTGACTGAAATAGCTGAATCCACTCCTTTTATATTTATATAGTGTAGCTAGGTGAGACAGCAACACAGCTACTGTGTCTCTTTGAGGTCTAGGCCGGGACACTGTAAAAGCAGTGACAACTGCTAAAGTAAAATGGGCTTTATGGATGCATTTGAGTAATGGGTTGGTTGGTTGGTTGGTTGATTGATTCATTGTAGATTCCCCGGGACCTGTCCCTCACCTCTGAGTCGCCAGCTGCAGACCAGTGTGAAGACTTTAAGAAGGACCGCAAGGATTTCGTGGAGAGGTAAGTAGATCCACTTAACTCATGTGGCTGTGACCGACGCTGAGTTTGAACCTGGTCTCCTCCAGGCAGCTAAAATACTGTGTTAGGACGCTGAGTTTGAACCTGGGACAGGTCTCCTCCAGGCAGCTAAAATACTGTGTTAGGACGCTGAGTTTGAACCTGGGACAGGTCTCCTCCAGGCAGCTAAAATACTGTGTTAGGACGCTGAGTTTGAACCTGGGACAGGTCTCCTTCAGGCAGCTAAAATACTGTGTTAGGACGCTGAGTTTGAACCTGGGACAGGTCTCCTCCAGGCAGCTAAAATACTGTGTTAGGACGCTGAGTTTGAACCTGGGACAGGTCTCCTTCAGGCAGCTAAAATACTGTGTTAGGACGCTGAGTTTGAACCTGGGACAGGTCTCCTTCAGGCAGCTAAAATACTGTGTTAGGACGCTGAGTTTGAACCTGGGACAGGTCTCCTCCAGACAGCTAAAATACTGTGTTAGGACGCTGAGTTTGAACCTGGGACAGGTGTCCTTCAGGCAGCTAAAATACTGTGTTAGGACGCTGAGTTTGAACCTGGGACAGGTCTCCTTCAGGCAGCTAAAATACTGTGTTAGGACGCTGAGTTTGAACCTGGGACAGGTCTCCTTCAGGCAGCTAAAATACTGTGTTAGGACACTGAGTTTGAACCTGGTCTCCTTCAGGCAGCTAAAATACTGTGTTAGGACGCTGAGTTTCAACCTGGGACAGGTCTCCTCCAGGCAGCTAAAATACTGTGTTAGGACGCTGAGTTTGAACCTGGGACAGGTCTCCTTCAGGCAGCTAAAATACTGTGTTAGGACGCTGAGTTTGAACCTGGGACAGGTCTCCTTCAGGCAGCTAAAATACTGTGTTAGGACACTGAGTTTGAACCTGGTCTCCTTCAGGCAGCTAAAATACTGTGTTAGGACGCTGAGTTTCAACCTGGGACAGGTCTCCTTCAGGCAGCTAAAATACTGTGTTAGGACGCTGAGTTTGAACCTGGGACAGGTCTCCTCCAGGCAGCTAAAATACTGTGTTAGGACACTGAGTTTGAACCTGGGACAGGTCTCCTCCAGGCAGCTAAAATACTGTGTTAGGACGCTGAGTTTGAACCTGGGACAGGTCTCCTTCAGGCAGCTAAAATACTGTGTTAGGACACTGAGTTTGAACCTGGTCTCCTTCAGGCAGCTAAAATACTGTGTTAGGACGCTGAGTTTCAACCTGGGACAGGTCTCCTTCAGGCAGCTAAAATACTGTGTTAGGACGCTGAGTTTGAACCTGGGACAGGTCTCCTCCAGGCAGCTAAAATACTGTGTTAGGACGCTGAGTTTGAACCTGGGACAGGTCTCCTTCAGGCAGCTAAAATACTGTGTTAGGACGCTGAGTTTGAACCTGGTCTCCTTCAGGCAGCTAAAATACTGTGTTAGGACGCTGAGTTTCAACCTGGGACAGGTCTCCTTCAGGCAGCTAAAATACTGTGTTAGGACGCTGAGTTTGAACCTGGTCTCCTTCAGGCAGCTAAAATACTGTGTTAGGACGCTGAGTTTCAACCTGGGACAGGTCTCCTTCAGGTAGCTAAAATACTGTGTTAGGACGCTGAGTTTGAACCTGGGACAGGTCTCCTCCAGGCAGCTAAAATACTGTGTTAGGACACTGAGTTTGAACCTGGGACAGGTCTCCTTCAGGCAGCTAAAATACTGTGTTAGGATGCTGAGCTGAAGCCAAGGTGTTGTGTTTCAGCTTCATCTTCAGGTTCTCCAAGCGCAACACCATGCTACCTCCTCACGTGATCCTGGCTGTCACTAAGAGTTACGGAGAGGTTCTGGCTACCTGCTGTGGGAAGAGTGAGGTCGAGGCCCAGACCTGCTTCAACACCAAGGTCAGGAAGTGTCCAAAATCGCACCCTATTCCCTATATATTGCACTATATTTGACCGGAACCCTATCAGGGTTCCATTTTGGATGCTGTTTCGTGTCCGATTAGCAGACGCTCTTATCCGGAGCAACTAGGGAACATCGACAGATTTTCACTTAGTCGGCACTGGGATTCGAAACAGCAACCTTTTGGTTACTAGTCCAATGCACTTAACTGCTAGGCTACCTGTCGCTCCCATTCTCAATTTAATTCAACCACCTTTATTGGCATGGAAAGTAAAACACCTACATAGCCAAAGAGAACATTCTCTCTTTTTCAGAAACCTACGTTCGAACACTTCGTCAGGAACCGTGTCAATGAACTGAAGGCCCTGTGCATTGTCCACAACAAATATGGAGACCGCATTTTCAAGGCCAAGTAAGAGATGGCAATCTAAAAAATCTATGGTTCTAATTGGCTAAGAGCTAGGAGAGCCTTCCCCTGGGCCAGTCTTATTGGTTGACGCGTGTGTCTGTCTGTTCTAACAGGAAGATGATCCAGTACAGTCAGAAGATGCCTCAGGCCTCGTTCCAGGAGATGAAAGGCATTGTAGACAAGATCGTAGCGACTACTGCCCCCTGCTGCAGCGGAGACATGATCACATGCATGAAGCGGAGAGTAGGTTATTTCATCTCATTTCCTCTCTTTCATTTCCTCCTCTTTCTTCCCACACTCACGCGTTCATTTCCTCCTCTTTCTTCCCACACTCACGCGTTCATTTCCTCCTCTTTCTTCCCACACTCACGCTTTCATGTCTTCTCTCTCTTTACCTATATGTCATTCTCTCCCATCTGATAGCGTGTGTGTGTGTGTCCGTCTCCTTATCTGATAGTGTGTGTGTGTGTCCGTCTCCTTATCTGATAGTGTGTGTGTGTGTCCGTCTCCTTATCTGATAGTGTGTGTGTGTCCGTCTCCTTATCTGATAGTGTGTGTCCGTTTCTCCTAACAGAAGGTGCTGGTAGACGAGGTGTGTGGGAACCGTAGTGTGTTGTCCCGCACGGCGGGTCTGAAAGCGTGCTGTAAGGAACACGCCATAGACAGAGGATCCTGTGTTGAGGCCATGAAGCCAGACACGAAGCCAGACAGTCTGTCTGAGCACTACGACCTGCACGCTGACATAACTGCTGTCTGCCACACCTTCACCAAGACCCCTGATGTAGCCCTGGGGAAGTATGTAACGTCTCACACACACACAAACACACACACCACACCACACACACACACGAATATGGAAAAGCCGCTATACACACAATTCGGACTGTATAAGGTGCAGCTATCGGCTGACTGACTGTGTATGGGCGGTCCTGATTGGCTGTCTAACTGAGCTTCTGTGTATGGGCTGTCCTGATTGGCTGTCTAACTGAGCTTCTGTGTATGGGCTGTCCTGATTGGCTGTCTAACTGAGCTTCTGTGTATGGGCTGTCTTGATTGGCTGTCTAACTGAGCTTCTGTGTATGGGCTGTCCTGATTGACTGTCTAACTGAGCTTCTGTGTATGGGCTGTCCTGATTGGCTGTCTAACTGAGCTTCTGTGTATGGGCTGTCCTGATTGGCTGTCTAACTGAGCTTCTGTGTATGGGCTGTCCTGATTGGCTGTCTAACTGAGCTTCTGTGTATGGGCTGTCCTGATTGCCAGGTTGATCTATGAGCTGTCAGTGCGCCACCCTGAGTCGTCCCAGCAGGTGATTCTGAGGTTCTCCAAGGAGGCTGAGCAGGCCTTCCTCCAGTGCTGCGACAAGGAGGACCACGCAGAGTGTGTCAAAACGGCTGTACGTATTACACACGCATGGACGCACGCACAGCCGCACACACACACAACACACACAACACACATAACACACACATTACCGCTGATATTTTTTTAACCATTGCACTATTTTTGTGTGATGCTGATTCATGACATCTCATAAATACGAGCATATGGGGCGGAGCTAGCATGTTGGAGTGAACGGCTGCGTGTGAGAGGCTCCTGCAACTTTTTTGCGAAATAATCGAACTTAACCTACTTTATGATACTTTTTACAACAAACGTTTCTTTCTAATACAACATCGTAACTTTCTGTGTAAAAATGCCGAGTAATAAGCGACCAAAGGACAATAAATCCACATCGGAGGCCTACTCCACACCAAACAACGAGACAGACATGGCGGAAGGCACAGGCAACAACGTGACACTTAAAGAACTTACCCAGGCTTTGGGAGAACTACGTGTTGCTTTAGCTGAGGATCTTAAGGCTACTATTGCTGAACTGGACACCAAAATCGAGGGCACCATTCGAGCGGTCGCTTCGCAGGGCCAGAGTATTGTGGACCTTGAGAGGGCTTCTGAATTCAGCGCTGGTAGGATCGACGAGTTAGAGAAGCTGTGCTCGTCACTACAGGGTACTGTGCAGAGGCTTTCTGTGAAAGTGGTCGACCTGGAGGGCCGTTCCAGACGTAATAACCTTCGCGTTGTTGGTCTGGCAGAGGGGGTAGAGGCGGGCTCTCGCCCCACCGACTTCTTCGCCAAGCTATTGAAGGATGCAATGGGTTCGGACGTTTTGGCTTCGGACCCCCAGCTGGACCGTGCACATCGCGCCCCTGTCCCAGTGCCTGGACCGGGTCAACGCCCTCGCCCAGTAATCATCTGTTGTCACAGTTTCAAGACCAAGGATCTTATCCTGCGCGAGGCCCGAATGAGGGGCAACCTGTTACATAAAGGGCACCCCTTCCGTGTCTATGATGATTATGCGCCCGATGTGGCAAAGGACCGTGGCGGCTACAGAGATGTCATGGCCAAACTCTACAAACTCCATCTTCGCCCAGCCTTGCTCTTCCCTGCAAGACTAAGAATTACCCCGCCCTCTGGTGAGAAGATGTGGCTCTCCTCGGTTTTGGACGCAGAGAACTTTATCCGGGAACATACGCCAATCCCCCGTACAGGTTAGAGTGCCTTGTCATTGTGTGTTAGGGTCTGCTCATGGAATCGAATCCATACTAAACCATAACGGGTGAAACCGTATTGAACGGTCTCAACAAGGGCTACCGAACATGTAAGATGCTGTGGAGGGCGGTCTTGGCTCTCAATTAAAGTCACTTTCATTCTGGCTGTGTTCAGAGCGATGCCTATTTAGGATGCCTTCCAGGTTTGATCATTGACACTTTCGGATGAATATACTTATATTCCCCCCCTTTTTTTTGTTTTTTTTGTTTCGTTATTTATTTTTTAATTCTTACATTTATTGTTATTACAATACCATTTATTTAAAGCTTGCAGGGGATTGGGGGTGATGGTGGGGAAGGGGCAGACACAGACACCTGGATAGCAGGTGGATGTTTTGTGCCGTTCTGCCTTTGATATAGCCGAGGGCCGCTCTCCCGATTAGATCCCCACCAGCCCTCTGTAGTGTCTAGGTAGGTGTGCGTACATATAATTATTATTTGTACTTTATAATTATTTTCTCTTAGCATGTTACTATTATGTATGTGTATATTTTAAATTAGTGTAGATTATTACTCTGGGGCATGAATGTTTCTGTATGTATGGGTATGTATGTGTATATGCGCATATGTAGATATGTATGGGTGTGTGTGTATATATATATATATATATATATATTTTTAAATATATACCTTTATATGTATTTTTTGGGGATGTGTATGTGTATGTATGTATGTATGTATGTATGTATGTATGTATGTATGTATGTATATATGTATGTATGTATGTATGTATGTATGTATGTATATATATATGTATGTATGTATGTATGTATGTATGTATGTATGTATGTATGTATGTATGTATGTATGTATGTATGTGTATATGTATATATGTGTGTATATGTATATATGTGTGTATATGTATATATGTGTGTATATGTATATATATGTATGTGTGTATATATATATATGTATATGGGTAAGTATGTGTATATGTATATATATATATGTATATGGGTAAGTATGTGTGTGTGTGTGTATGTATACATGTATATAACCTTTTTATTTATTTATTTTCTGACTGGGGGATACGTTTAATTTAGAAAAATTCTTGTTTCCGATCTAACCCACAATATGTAAATGTTGGTTGCTGATGGTTCATGTTTAGACCGGCAGTGCTTAGCAAAATAATCTTGTGATGCTATATCTTGCTTATCTCAGGGATAGATAGACCAAAGATGACGCTTAAGTGCGCAATATGTTTAGGTTGCAACTTATTCTCTTTAGGTTTATTAGATGCTAATTGGACACTTTATTCGCGGGAGCCTCCTCAGTTCATATGTTAGTAGAAGTTCTAGGATAGTGAGAGGTGAACGTACAGTTGGGATTTTATTTCTGTTTCACCTCTTGTTCGAGGTCGCGCCGTGCTTTTTTGGCATCGGCCAGACAATGTGTTTATTATTTTTATTTTAATTTTATTTTCTCTCCTATTTGTGTATGCCTGTTAAAGGTGGGTTGGGTGGGGGGTAAATAGTGGGGAAAGTAGGGGAACAGGGTGGGAGGTAAAGGGGCTTGCAGGGGGGGAGGGGCTGGTTGGATACTGCTCGGGTGTAGCTGCTACATATGCTGATCGTGATGGTTTGGTGCGCTTTCTTACCTTTTTATTGAGTTACAAGTTATGCAGGCCACCATAGGAACTACAAATGAGAGGGGGGCGGGGCTCACATTCACTTCCTGGAATGTCAAGGGCTTAAACGAACCAATTAAGAGAGGCAAGGTCCTAGCCCACTTGAAAGCACTCTCGTCTGATATCATATTTTTGCAAGAAACCCATCTGAAAAATAATTCTCACAGCAGACTTAAATGTAGGTGGGTGGGGCAAGTGTATCACTCTAACTTCTCTGCCAAAACGAGAGGCACAGCGATTCTGGTACGGAAAGGAATTCCCTTTCTACATAAAACCACTATTGTGGATAAAGAGGGTCGTTATGTGATCGTAATAGGAGAGATCCACTCTACTTCTGTAACTCTACTAAATATCTATGGGCCAAACATTGATAACCCCTCTTTTTTCAAAAGAGTCCTTGCCCTGATTCCAGATATCTCCCATACTAACCTGATCATTGGAGGGGACCTTAACTGCGTGCTAGACCAATATTTGGACAGATCCTCTACCCGGCGAACCCCCACCTCCTATTCAAGTGAATTCTTGAATACCTACATAAAGAATTCTAACTTATTTGATATATGGAGGATCACTAACCCTACGTGCAGGGAATACTCCTTTCACTCTCATGTTCACAATGTTTATACTCGAATTGACTACTTTTTGGTTGATGCTAAACTACTCCCCTATACCTGTAATGTGAAGTATCATGATATTATAATCTCGGACCACAGTCCACTCACCTTCTCCCTGAGATTGGGTGACATGGTACCAAACGAGAGGGTCTGGAGGTTAAATCCTCAGCTCCTCACAGAACCAACATTCTGTGAACATCTTAAAGACCAAATAACATTTTTCTTTGATACCAACGACAACACAGAGACTTCCCCAGCATTACTGTGGGAAACGCTTATTTGAGAGGCTGTATCATCTCCTATCAGACTGCCAGGAGTAGGCAAAACAAGGGAAAATTGGTAGAACTGGAGGGACAAATTCACTTACTGGATAGGGAGAATGCTAGACATCCATCTATGGAGAAACATAAAAAAATTGCCTCTTTAAAATTTGAATATAATCAGACTCTCTCAGCTAAAATTGCTAAATCTTTTCTCTACGCCAAGCAAAAATATTTTGAGTTTGGTGACAAACCACACAAATTACTCGCCAGACAACTTCGAAAAATTGTGAGTGACCGAATGATTCACAAAGTTAAGTCTGCATCTGGGGAATTACTCTCTTCCCCCAAAGACATCAATGACAGATTCCGTCAGTTTTATGAGACTCTATATACATCTAAAGCCGATTCTAACCCCTTAATTATGCAAAACTTTTTGGATGACTGTAATCTTCCTGCCCTGAACCAGAAAGATTCTAACTTCCTGAATAAGGAAATATCTCTTGAAGAAATTCGAGAAACAATCAAAACTCTAAAGAGTGGCAAGACCCCGGGCCCAGATGGATACCCGGGTGAATTCTATAAAACATTCAGAGGATGGAGCTCTCCCATCTACTTTGGATGAAGCATTCATTACAGTTATACATAAGAAGGGTAAAGATCCGGAAGAGGTAGGGTCGTACAGACCAATATCCCTCCTCAATACAGACCAAAAGATTTTAGCAAAAACCCTGGCTAACAGGCTTAGCACTTTAATTGGCAAACTGGTCCATTCGGACCAGACCGGCTTTATCCCGAACAGAAACTCATTCTTCAATCTCAGGCGCCTCTTCAACATTATGTATTCTCAGAGGTTACCAAACATGGACCTTGCCGTTATATCTCTTGACGCCGAGAAGGCTTTTGACCAAGTTGAGTGGTCCTATCTATTCAAAGTCCTACAGAAATGTAATATTGGAGATGGGTTCATAAATTGGATCCAGCTTTTATATAGGAACCCCTGTGCGAGAATACTCACTAACCAATCATTGTCGCCCCGATTTAACCTCTACAGAGGGACAAGGCAGGGTTGTGCGCTGTCGCCTATGCTCTTCGCCCTAATCATTGAACCTCTCACTCAGACGATTAGATCTGATGCAGCAATACACGGCTATAATACTAAAGATACTCTAAATAAGATTTCCCTATACGCAGATGACATTCTCCTCTATGTAACAGAACCCCAAGCTAGTATTCCAGCTATTCTTGATGTGATTAATTTGTTTGGTACCTTCTCGGGATACAGAATAAATTGGAACAAGAGTGAATTAATGCCCATACGGTTACAAAACACCTCCTGGCTAGAACATCTTCCACTTAACTTCCATCTTCAGAAAAATTTACCTATCTAGGAATTGTAGTTACCAAACAATATTCCTTACTATTTAAAGAGAATTTCCCCTCGCTGATGCAAAAACTAAAAACAAACATACAATTTTGGAGAACTCTCCCAATTTCTCTGCTCGGAAGAATTAATGCCATTAAAATGGTCTTCCTCCCACAACTGCTCTACCTATACCAGAACATCCCAGTATTCATACCTAAATCCTTTCATAAACAACTGGACTCAATTATCAATCCTTTCATCTGGGATTATAAAACACACAGGATAGGTAAAAAACACCTCTGCAAATCCAAGACGGAAGGAGGATTGTCTCTCCCAAATTTTATATTTTATTATTGGGCCGCTAACCTCCGTGCGGTTACGTTTCTGCTGGATGACGCACGTCCGTCACCCAGCTGGCTTAGTATGGAGCGTGAGGAGTGTCACCCCTTCTCTATTGGTGCTGTGATTTTGTCGCCTGTCAATCTGGAGAGGTCACTTTATCGTAACAATCCTATTATACATTGCACAGTCCGAATCTGGAAGCAAATTAAAACCCCCTTTGAGCTTAGACCAATGTCATTCATGCTCCCTGTTGCCAGGAACCCCTCCTTTGCCCCCTCCAACCTTGATAACACCTTTGAGCAATGGGGAGAGTTGGGGATAAGTACCATAGGGGATTTATATATAGAAGGGACCTTTGCTTCCTTTGAGTTGCTGAGGGAAACTTATAATCTTCCCAGAAATAACTTTTTCAGATACCTACAAATCAGAGACTATGTTAGGAAACACCTCCCAACATTTGGGAACGCTAAGCCTTCCATGTTTGACGGATGCATAAAAACATCCCCCACCTCAGACAAACTGATATCTCGTTTATATGATTCTTTTCAATCGGTTAGCACACCCTCTACAGAGGCCATTAAGGCAAAATGGGAGGAAGAACTAGGGACTGGCATTTCGATGGCAGACTGGGAAGATAGCTTGGAGTATATCCACACCTGCTCCATTAACTCCAGACATCGGCTCATACAATTCAAGGTATTACACAGATTACACTATTCCAAAACCAAACTGCATAGGATATTTCCTGATACATCCCCTTTGTGTGATAAATGTCAGGCTGCACAGGGTACACTTCTCCACTGCTTTGCCCTATGCTCTAGCTTGCATGGTTACTGGTGTGGAATTTTTAGGATCATCTCTGAAGTTCTGGAGACTTCAATTGACCCAGACCCGCTTCTGATAATCCTGGGAGTGTCTGATTCCCTAATCGGACTAACCAACCCCCAAAAACAACTCATCTCTTACAGTCTCATTTCGGCAAAAAAACTAATCTTGTTGTTCTGGAAAAAGAGGGAAGCGCCCACTACCAAATTATGGCTCAGCGAATTGGCAAACACTGTACACTTAGAAAGGATTAGATATATTCTGAACAATAAATTATTAACATTTGATCAGATCTGGCAGCCTTTCCTCTCTTACTTGGACCATTCGGCGCTGTGAATTTGTACTTTTTAACGCACTCTCCATTGTAATATTTTAATCCACCTCTGGGCAGCATGTGCTGGCACCGCCACCCGAGCAGCGGGGAGGGGTATAAGGGGAAGGGATAAAGGGGGGGGAGGGATAAAGGGGGGGGAATAAGGGGGGGGTGACACCCACCCTCTTTCTTTCTACCTGTCCTTGTTTTGTATGTCTTGTTTTGTAATAATTGTTTTGTACCCAGAACTCTGGATCTTTTTATTTCTGTCTGCTCTTTTATGTTTAGTTAAAAATTGTATACCTGCCTTTCATACCTATACACCATTCCTGTGTGTGTTCAATAAAAAAAAAAAGATTTGACAATAAATACGAGCATTTGACTGGGAAGAACCCCCTTGAACCCCCCTCCAACTCATATTACTAGTAGGAAGAACCCCCTTGAACCCCCTCCAACTCATATTACTAGTAGGAAGAACCCCCTTGAACCCCCTCCAACTCATATTACTAGTATGAAGAACCCCCTCCAACTCATATTACTAGTAGGAAGAACCCCCTTGAACCCCCTCCAACTCATATTACTAGTAGGAAGAACCCCCTCCAACTTGTATTACTAGTAGGAAGAACCCCCTCCAACTTGTATTACTAGTAGGAAGAACCCCCTCCAACTCATATTACTAGTAGGAAGAACCCCCTCCAACTCATATTACTAGTAGGAAGAACCCCCTCCAACTCATATTACTAGTAGGAAGAACCCCCTTGAACCCCCTCCAACTCATATTACTAGTAGGAAGAACCCCCTTGAACCCCCTCCAACTCATATTACTAGTAGGAAGAACCCCCTCCAACTCATATTACTAGTAGGAAGAATCCCCTTGAACCCCCTCCAACTCATATTACTAGTAGGAAGAACCCCCTCCAACTCATATTACTAGTAGGAAGAACCCCCTTGAACCCCCTCCAACTCATATTACTAGTAGGAAGAACCCCCTCCAACTTGTATTACTAGTAGGAAGAACCCCCTCCAACTCATATTACTAGTAGGAAGAACCCCCTCCAACTCAAATTACTAGTAGGAAGAACCCCCTTGAACCCCCTCCAACTCATATTACTAGTAGGAAGAACCCCCTTGAACCCCCTCCAACTCATATTACTAGTAGGAAGAACCCCCTTGAACCCCCTCCAACTCATATTACTAGTAGGAAGAACCCCCTCCAACTCATATTACTAGTAGGAAGAACCCCCTCCAACCCCCTCCAACTCATATTACTAGTAGGAAGAACTCCCTTGAACCCCCTCCAACTCATATTACTAGTAGGAAGAACCCCCTCCAACTTGTATTACTAGTAGGAAGAACCCCCTCCAACTCATATTACTAGTAGGAAGAACCCCCTCCAACTCATATTACTAGTAGGAAGAACCCCCTTGAACCCCCTCCAACTCATATTACTAGTAGGAAGAACCCCCTTGAACCCCCTCCAACTCATATTACTAGTAGGAAGAACCCCCTCCAACTCATATTACTAGTAGGAAGAACCCCCTTGAACCCCCTCCAACTCATATTACTAGTAGGAAGAACCCCCTCCAACTCATATTACTAGTAGGAAGAACCCCCTTGAACCCCCTCCAACTCATATTACTAGTAGGAAGAACCCCCTCCAACTCATATTACTAGTAGGAAGAACCCCCTCCAACCCCCTCCAACTCATATTACTAGTAGGAAGAACCCCCTTGAACCCCCTCCAACTCATATTACTAGTAGGAAGAACCCCCTCCAACTTGTATTACTAGTAGGAAGAACCCCCTCCAACTCATATTACTAGTAGGAAGAACCCCCTCCAACTCATATTACTAGTAGGAAGAACCCCCTTGAACCCCCTCCAACTCATATTACTAGTAGGAAGAACCCCCTCCAACTCATATTACTAGTAGGAAGAACCCCCTTGAACCCCCTCCAACTCATATTACTAGTAGGAAGAACCCCCTCCAACTCATATTACTAGTAGGAAGAACCCCCTTGAACCCCCTCCAACTCATATTACTAGTAGGAAGAACCCCCTCCAACTCATATTACTAGTAGGAAGAACCCCCTTGAACCCCCTCCAACTCATATTACTAGTAGGAAGAACCCCCTCCAACCCCCTCCAACTCATATTACTAGTAGGAAGAACCCCCTTGAACCCCCTCCAACTCATATTACTAGTAGGAAGAACCCCCTTGAACCCCCTCCAACTCATATTACTAGTATGAAGAACCCCCTTGAACCCCCTCCAACTCGTATTACTAGTAGGAAGAGCCCCCTTGAACCCCCTCCAAGTCATATTACTAGTAGGAAGAACCCCCTCCAACTCATATTACTAGTAGGAAGAACCCCCTTGAACCCCCTCCAACTCATATTACTAGTAGGAAGAACCCCCTCCAACTCATATTACTAGTAGGAAGAACCCCCTTGAACCCCCTCCAACTCATATTACTAGTAGGAAGAACCCCCTCCAACTCATATTACTAGTAGGAAGAACCCCCTTGAACCCCCTCCAACTCATATTACTAGTAGGAAGAACCCCCTCCAACCCCCTCCAACTCATATTACTAGTAGGAAGAACCCCCTTGAACCCCCTCCAACTCATATTACTAGTAGGAAGAACCCCCTTGAACCCCCTCCAACTCATATTACTAGTATGAAGAACCCCCTTGAACCCCCTCCAACTCGTATTACTAGTAGGAAGAGCCCCCTTGAACCCCCTCCAAGTCATATTACTAGTAGGAAGAACCCCCTCCAACTCATATTACTAGTAGGAAGAACCCCCTTGAACCCCCTCCAACTCGTATTACTAGTAGGAAGAACCCCCTCCAACTCGTATTACTAGTAGGAAGAACCCCCTTGAACCCCCTCCAACTCGTATTACTAGTAGGAAGAACCCCCTTGAACCCCCTCCAACTCGTATTACTAGTAGGAAGAGCCCCCTTGAACCCCCTCCAAGTCATATTACTAGTAGGAAGAACCCCCTCCAACTCATATTACTAGTAGGAAGAACCCCCTTGAACCCCCTCCAACTCGTATTACTAGTAGGAAGAACCCCCTCCAACTCGTATTACTAGTAGGAAGAACCCCCTCCAGCTCATATTACTAGTAGGAAGAACCCCCTCCAACTCATATTACTAGTAGGAAGAACCCCCTCCAACTCATATTACTAGTAGGAAGAACCCCCTCCAACTCGTATTACTAGTAGGAAGAACCCTCTCCAACTCATATTACTAGTAGGAAGAACCCCCTCCAACTCGTATTACTAGTAGGAAGAACCCCCTCCAACTCGTATTACTAGTAGGAAGAACCCCCTCCAACTCATATTACTAGTAGGAAGAACCCCCTCCAACTCATATTACTAGTAGGAAGAACCCCCTCCAACTCATATTACTAGTAGGAAGAACCCCCTCCAACTCGTATTACTAGTAGGAAGAACCCTCTCCAACTCATATTACTAGTAGGAAGAACCCCCTCCAACTCGTATTACTAGTAGGAAGAACCCCCTCCAACTCGTATTACTAGTAGGAAGAACCCCCTCCAACTCATATTACTAGTAGGAAGAACCCCCTCCAACTCATATTACTAGTAGGAAGAACCCCCTCCAACTCATATTACTAGTAGGAAGAACCCCCTCCAACTCGTATTACTAGTAGGAAGAACCCTCTCCAACTCATATTACTAGTAGGAAGCCCGTCTATCATCGCTGAGCTCCATCTGTTCCCACATGTTGACCTCTGACACGACTAAGGAAATGGCCTTGATAACAGCATCTATTTATGTTTGTTGAACACGATCATTTGTTTTTACGAGCATGATAGCATGTTTGCCATTAGCCAATCGGTGTTCTCAACAAGTTCAATGCACGTGAATTCACACAACTGCTTGCTCCAAGTTTAAATAGTTCTGAGTTTTACACTTGTCATATTGTGATTTGATATTGTTTAATGTGATATTACACATGGACTCAGAAACTCTAAATTTCAACAAGGTTTATTTTATCATGTCTTATCTTCTCAGAGGAGCTAGCTACACTATCTATCAGTTTGTGATGATGAGTAACCTTCCCTAAAACCTGAATACTTGAATTAGCGCCCTCCTGAGCTAATGGTTCCAGGCTTTAGCTCAGCAGGCTAACACTGTTATGGTTCTAGTCTTTAGCTCAGCAGGCTAACACTGTTATGGTTCTAGTCTTTAGCTCAGCAGGCTAACACTGTTATGGTTCTAGTCTTTAGCTCAGCAGGCTAACACTGTTATGGTTCTAGTCTTTAGCTCAGCAGGCTAACACTGTTATGGTTCTAGTCTTTAGCTCAGCAGGCTAACACTGTTATGGTTCTAGTCTTTAGCTCAGCAGGCTAACACTGTAATGGTTCTAGTCTTTAGCTCAGCAGGCTAACACTGTTATGGTTCTAGTCTTTAGCTCAGCAGGCTAACACTGTTATGGTTCTAGTCTTTAGCTCAGCAGGCTAACACTGTTATGGTTCTAGTCTTTAGCTCAGCAGGCTAACACTGTTATGGTTCTAGTCTTTAGCTCAGCAGGCTAACACTGTTATGGTTCTAGTCTTTAGCTCAGCAGGCTAACACTGTAATGGTTCTAGTCTTTAGCTCAGCAGGCTAACACTGTTATGGTTCTAGTCTTTAGCTCAGCAGGCTAACACTGTTATGGTTCTAGTCTTTAGCTCAGCAGGCTAACACTGTTATGGTTCTAGTCTTTAGCTCAGCAGGCTAACACTGTTATGGTTCTAGTCTTTAGCTCAGCAGGCTAACACTGTTATGGTTCTAGTCTTTAGCTCAGCAGGCTAACACTGTTATGGTTCTAGTCTTTAGCTCAGCAGGCTAACACTGTTATGGTTCTAGTCTTTAGCTCAGCAGGCTAACACTGTTATGGTTCTAGTCTTTAGCTCAGCAGGCTAACACTGTTATGGTTCTAGTCTTTAGCTCAGCAGGCTAACACTGTTATGGTTCTAGTCTTTAGCTCAGCAGGCTAACACTGTTGTTCCTCTATTATAAAAACAAGACCCAGATGGCAAATATAAAGACCCAGTCTATCTATAAAAACTGGAGGCCCCTTACATTTCAATGTTATGATCAAAAATACTAGCAAAAACGCATAGCACTCAGAATTAAAAGGGTTTTACCAGGTATTGTTCATTCTGATCAGACAGGTTTTTTACATGGACGATGCATTGGAGATAATATACGACAACTACTAGAAATAATAGAACATCATGAAACATATAAGAAGCCAGGAATGGTATTTATAGCAGATTTTGAAAAGGTATTTGATAAAGTAAGACTGGATTTTATTTATAAATGCCTGGATTTTTTCAATTTCGGTAATTCTCTTATAAAACGGGTAAAAATAATGTATAGCAACTCCAGGTGTAAAATAGTAAATAACGGCTACTTCTCAGAGAGTTTTCAATTGTCAAGAGGAGTTAAACAAGGGTGTCCGAACCACACCCGGCCAAACACACAGAAATAGAAAACATAGAATGCCCACCAAACCAAAATAGAGACATAAAAAGGATCTCTAAGATCAGGACGTGACAATACCCCTGAAAATATAGAACAAATATTATGGCTGAACTCAAAGCTGAGGGTGGCCAGCAGAGATAGATGGGATGGGCCGAGGGAAGCTGAGGGTGGCCAGCAGAGATAGATGGGATGAGCCGAGGGAAGCTGAGGGTGGCCAGCAGAGATAGATGGGATGAGCCGAGGGAAGCTGAGGGTGGCCAGCAGAGATAGATGGGATGAGCCGAGGGAAGCTGAGGGTGGCCAGCAGAGATAGATGGGATGGGCTGAGGGACGCTGAGGGTGGCCAGCAGAGATAGATGGGATGGGCCGAGGGAAGCTGAGGGTGGCCAGCAGAGATAGATGGGATGGGCCAAGGGAAGCTGAGGGTGGCCAGCAGAGATAGATGGGATGGGCCGAGGGAAGCTGAGGGTGGCCAGCAGAGATAGATGGGATGGGCCGAGGGAAGCTGAGGGTGGTCAGCAGAGATAGATGGGATGAGCCGAGGGAAGCTGAGGGTGGCCAGCAGAGATAGATGGGATGGGCCGAGGGAAGCTGAGGGTGGCCAGCAGAGATAGATGGGATGGGCCGAGGGAAGCTGAGGGTGGCCAGCAGAGATAGATGGGATGAGCCGAGGGAAGCTGAGGGTGGCCAGCAGAGATAGATGGGATGAGCCGAGGGAAGCTGAGGGTGGCCAGCAGAGATAGATGGGATGGGCCGAGGGAAGCTGAGGGTTGGTATGTGGAATTGGAGACAAGTGGGTGTGGAGTTGCTGTGTGAGAGAGAGAATGATGGTCAAACATAAAAGTTTAAAAAATAAAAATAAATTAAAAGTGTAAATAAAACATAATAAAAGTACATTTGAATGACACGAAGTGGCAGTGTTTTTACAACTAATGCCGGTTTGCCTGAGGCTGATGCCGTGCAGGTGTTTGTACACATGCATATACACACACTCTCAGTCAAATAAACACATACAAGAACACACACATACATGTAATAGTGCCAGCCATGCACACAAACATATACAGTTGGCATTGCTGTTATGATTTTAGTTGTCCTTGATGTCCTTTGTTTTAAATGTATTATTTTGTTTTATTATTTTTTTGCATTGGTATTTGCTGTTTTCTTCTGTCATTTTCCTTTTTTCTCTTTAGTTCATTCTCTTGGTTGTTGGTGCATTGGGGGGGTTCTTGGGGGTGGGGGAATGGAATTAATTTTATTTTTTATTTTTCTTCCTGGGGGGGAGGACTGTGGGAGGGGTCTCGAATGGTTGAGGGACAGCTATTGGGGAACTCTGGGGGGGGATCTTGGAGGGTTGGGGTTCATGTTTTTTGGCCTGGTGGTAGATCGGTCAACATGTCCTTGAGCAGGGCATTGACCCTGGATGCTTCTGTGTGTCGCTCTGAATGGGAATCTGTTGGATGACTGTTATGCTGTAGTTGTTGAGCGGCTTCACTGCGAGTATATTGTATGTTTCGAATAGTCAATAAATAAAATAAATAAATACAATTCTAAACACTGTTGTTCCCATGCAGCTGGCCGACAGTAACCTAGACAAGATGATCACTGATGAGATTGAATACTACAAGAACTTGTGTGCTGCCGAGGCTGCCCTGGGAGATTACAACTTTGAGAAGAGGTGAGGGGTCATGCTCTCACACAGACAGGTCAAAGGTCATGAGAGGTCAAAGTAGATGTCCTTCACGTGGTATGCGATCATTTACGTCACATTTAGTCCTAACCACTAACTGACAGGTGTTATGGGTAAATTGATCACTATTTTTAATGGCTTATTAATAATTTATGAATGGTTAATTCGTATTTAATACACTGCTATTTCATGGTTCATTAACATGAACTAATCCTTCTGCTCCTCCTCCTCTTCCTGATTCCTCCTCTTTCGCCTCCTCTTTTCCCTCCTAATCCTGCCCCTACTTTTGCATGTCCTCTTTGGCCTCCTCTTTTCCCTCCTAATCCTGCTCCTACTCTTGCTCCTCCTCTTCCTGCATCTCCTCTTGCTGCTCCTCTTCCTCATCTTCCTCCTGCTCCTCCTTTTACTCTTCCTCCCTGCTCCTCCTCCACTAGTATGATGGTGTACTACACCAGGATAATGCCCCAGGCCTCCTTCGTCCAGCTTCACATTGTGTCTGAGACTGTGGCTGATGTTTTCCATGACTGCTGCAAGGACCAGCCAGGCCACTTAGTCTTGCCCTGCGCAGAGGAGAAGGTCTGACACACACACACACACACACACACACACACACACACATGCACATACAAACACACAGAGGTATGATACTCACACATACAGAGGCATGCATATATCGCTGAGTCTACATTGTAAATAGAGGTTAAATAAAATTAAAATAAGCTCTCCCTTCCTTTGTCCTCTTCAAAGTCGACCAACGTGCTCGACGCCACGTGTAACGACGACAACTACTCCAGCATTAACCCCCGCATCGCCCACTGCTGCAACCAGTCCTACTCCATGAGGAGACCCTGCATCCTGGCCATCCAGCCTGACACAGAGTTCACGCCCCCGGAGCTGGATGCCAACAACTTCCACATGGGCCCTGAGCTCTGCACCAAGAACAGCAAGGACCTCCTGCTATCTGGGAAGAAGTGAGTGAGATATACTAAGAACGTACTGTGTATGAACACATGGGCACCAATTCACACATACATATACTCTTAACGCGCTAGGTTTACAAACGTCTGTTTGTGTGTGTCTGTTTGTGTGTGTCTGTTTGTGTGTGTCTGTGTGTGTGTCTGTTTGTGTGTGTGTGTCTGTCTGTCTGTCTGTGTGTGTCCGTGTCCGTGTCCTCAGGCTGCTGTACGATGTGGTCAGACATAAGACCACCATCACCGAGGATCATCTGAAGACCATCTCTACTAACTACAGCATCACGAAGGAGAAGTGCTGTGCTGCTGAGGACAAAGAAGCATGCTTCACTGACCAGGTAACCGACACCACTCCGTACTGATGAAACGTTTCATCCTTTATCTTTTAATCTGTATAGCCAAATTGCCTGGTTAAATAGGACGAAGACAATTTGTAGAAATTAAGTAATACAGAATTGAAATCTTGTGTGATGTCGTTTTCTTTCACTTTGAAAGTGGGGAATAGCCTATTGTGTAGATTTAAGGCAACACAATTGTAATAACTGATGTCATGTTTTCTCCTACAGGCTGCCAAGCTGCTAGCTGAGAGTGTAGAGCTGGTCAAGGTTTAAGATATAATTTTCATTTTATTAATTTCAACAGAGGAACTGGTGAATTAAAAAAATTGTTAAAGTTCTGTCTGTGTCTACAATATCTACCTCCATAGCAACGCCATAGTGACCTCACCTCATCCTTCCATCCATAACGTCTGTGATCCACTAAGGCTGTTTATCTGTGATCGACTCATTAACCTGTCGGTCTGTGATCGACTCATTAACCTGTCGATCTGTGATTACTTAAAAGCACTGGTTTATTTCTGACAGACAATGACTCAAATAAATTAATTTATTTGATTACTGTTGTTGCTGTTTTATTTTTATTTTGGTCAGATTCTCAAGCCATTTAAACTTGTCAGTACTTTGTGGTCATAATAAATCTCACATTTAACCAATGACTTATGATTGTTAAGAAATGATTCATAATTTGTCTATAAATGTTTAATTGACAGTTTATTAACATAGCATAAAACATTTATGAAGGTAACGTTATTGAAAAGAGTTACTCATATGTTGAGAAGGGGTAGCTGATATAGCGAATGGATGATTGGCGAGTGGGTGTGTCAAAAGGAAAGTACCGGGCGAGTGGAAAGGAGTGGGTTTTGTAGAAGGGAAAGTACCGGGCGTGTTGAAAGGAGTGGGTTTTGTAGAAGGGAAAGTACCGGGCTGTGTTGAAAGGAGTGGGTTTTGTAGAAGGGAAAGTACCGGGCTGTGGAAAGGAGTGGGTTTTGTCGAAAGGAAAGTACCGGGCGTGTTGAAAGGAGTGAGTTTTGTAGAAGGGAAAGTACCGGGCGTGTTGAAAGGAGTGGGTTTTGTAGAAGGGAAAGTACCGGGCCTGTTGAAAGGAGTGGGTTTTGTAGAAGGGAAAGTACCGGGCGTGTTGAAAGGAGTGGGTTTTGTAGAAGGGAAAGTACCGGGCGTGTTGAAAGGAGTGGGTTTTGTCAAGGGAAAGTACCGGGCGTGTTGAAAGGAGTGGGTTTTGTCAAGGGAAAGTACCGGGCGTGTTGAAAGGAGTGGGTTTTGTCAAGGGAAAGTACCGGGCGTGTTGAAAGGAGTGGGTTTTGTAGAAGGGAAAGTACCGGGCGTGTTGAAAGGAGTGGGTTTTGTAGAAGGGAAAGTACCGGGCGTGTTGAAAGGAGTGAGTTTTGTAGAAGGGAAAGTACCGGGCGTGTTGAAAGGAGTGGGTTTTGTAGAAGGGAAAGTACCGGGCGTGTTGAAAGGAGTGAGTTTTGTAGAAGGGAAAGTACCAGGCGTGTTGAAAGGAGTGGGTTTTGTAGAAGGGAAAGTACCGGGCCTGTTGAAAGGAGTGGGTTTTGTAGAAGGGAAAGTACCGGGCGTGTTGAAAGGAGTGGGTTTTGTAGAAGGTAAAGTACCGGGCGTGTTGAAAGGAGTGGGTTTTGTCGAAGGGAAAATAACGGGTGTGTTGAAAGGAGTGGGTTTTGTCGAAGGGAAAGTACCGGGCGTGTTGAAAGGAGTGGGTTTTGTAGAAGGGAAAGTCCCGGGCTTTGGAAAGGAGTGGGTTTTGTAGAAGGGAAAGTACCGGGCGTGTTGAAAGGAGTGGGTTTTGTCGAAGGGAAAGTACCGGGCGTGTTGAAAGGAGTGGGTTTTGTCGAAGGGAAAGTACCGGGCGTGTTGAAAGGAGTGGGTTTTGTCGAAGGGAAAGTACCGGGAGTGTTGAAAGGAGTGGGTTTTGTCGAAGGGAAAGTACCGGGCGTGTTGAAAGGAGTGGGTTTTGTAGAAGGGAAAGTACCGGGCGTGTTGAAAGGAGTGGGTTTTGTCGAAGGGAAAGTACCGGGCGTGTTGAAAGGAGTGGGTTTTGTCGAAGGGAAAGTACCGGGCGTGTTGAAAGGAGTGGGTTTTGTCGAAGGGAAAGTACCGGGCGAGTGGAAAGGAGTGGGTTTTGTCGAAGGGAAAGTACCGGGCGAGTGGAAAGGAGTGGGTTTTGTAGAAGGGAAAGTACCGGGCGTGTTGAAAGGAGTGGGTTTTGTAGAAGGGAAAGTACCGGGAGTGTTGAAAGGAGTGGGTTTTGTCGAAGGGAAAGTACCGGGCGTGTTGAAAGGAGTGGGTTTTGTCGAAGGGAAAGTACCGGGCGAGTTGAAAGGAGTGGGTTTTGTCAAAGGGAAAGTACCGGGTGAGTTGAAAGGAGTGGGTTTTGTCAAAGGGAAAGTCCCGGGCGTGTTGAAAGGAGTGAGTTTTGTCAAAGGGAAAGTACCGGGCGAGTGGAAAGGAGTGGGTTTTGTAGAAGGGAAAGTACCGGGCGTGTTGAAAGGAGTGAGTTTTGTAGAAGGGAAAGTACCGGGCGTGTTGAAAGGAGTGGGTTTTGTAGAAGGGAAAGTACCGGGCGTGTTGAAAGGAGTGAGTTTTGTAGAAGGGAAAGTACCGGGCGTGTTGAAAGGAGTGAGTTTTGTAGAAGGGAAAGTACCGGGCGTGTTGAAAGGAGTGAGTTTTGTCGAAGGGAAAGTACCGGGCGTGTTGAAAGGAGTGGGTTTTGTAGAAGGGAAAGTACCGGGTGTGTTGAAAGGAGTGGGTTTTGTAGCAGGGAAAGTACCGGGCGTGTTGAAAGGAGTGGGTTTTGTAGAAGGGAAAGTACCGGGCGTGTTGAAAGGAGTGGGTTTTGTAGAAGGGAAAGTACCGGGCGTGATGAAAGGAGTGGGTTTTGTAGAAGGGAAAGTACCGGGCGTGTTGAAAGGAGTGAGTTTTGTAGAAGGGAAAATACCGGGCGTCTTGAAAGGAGTGAGTTTTGTAGAAGGGAAAGTACCGGGCGTGTTGAAAGGAGTGAGTTTTGTAGCAGGGAAAGTACCGGGTGTGTTGAAAGGAGTGAGTTTTGTAGCAGGGAAAGTACCGGGCGTGTTGAAAGGAGTGGGTTTTGTAGAAGGGAAAGTACCGGGCGTGTTGAAAGGGGTGGGTTTTGTAGAAGGGAAAGTACCGGGCTGTGTTGAAAGGAGTGAGCTTTGTAGAAGGGAAAGTACCGGGCGAGTGGAAAAGAGTGGGTTTTGTAGCAGGGAAAATCCCGGGTGAGTGGAAAAGAGTGGGTTTTGTAGCAGGGAAAGTACCGGGCGAGTGGAAAAGAGTGGGTTTTGTAGAAGGGAAAGTACCGGGCGTGTTGAAAGGAGTGGGTTTTGTAGAAGGGAAAGTACCGGGCGTGTTGAAAGGAGTGGGTTTTGTAGAAGGGAAAGTACCGGGCGTGTTGAAAGGAGTGGGTTTTGTAGAAGGGAAAGTACCGGGCGTGTTGAAAGGAGTGAGTTTTGTAGAAGGTAAAGTACCGGGTGTGTTGAAAGGAGTGGGTTTTGTAGAAGGGAAAGTACCGGGCTGTGTTGAAAGGAGTGGGTTTTGTAGAAGGGAAAGTACCGGGCGTGTTGAAAGGAGTGGGTTTTGTAGAAGGTAAAGTACCGGGCCTGTTGAAAGGAGTGGGTTTTGTAGAAGGGAAAGTACCGGGCGTGTTGAAAGGAGTGAGTTTTGTAGAAGGGAAAGTACCGGGCCTGTTGAAAGGAGTGGGTTTTGTCGAAGGGAAAGTACCGGGCGTGTTGAAAAGAGTGGGTTTTGTAGCAGGGAAAGTACCGGGCGAGTGGAAAAGAGTGGGTTTTGTAGCAGGGAAAGTACCGGGCTGTGGAAAAGAGTGGGTTTTGTAGCAGGGAAAGTACCGGGCGAGTGGAAAAGAGTGGGTTTTGTAGAAGGGAAAGTACCGGGCGAGTGGAAAAGAGTGGGTTTTGTAGAAGGGAAAGTACCGGGCGTGTTGAAAGGAGTGAGTTTTGTCGAAGGGAAAGTACCGGGCGTGTTGAAAGGAGTGAGTTTTGTAGAAGGGAAAGTACCGGGCCTGTTGAAAGGAGTGGGTTTTGTAGCAGGGAAAGTACCGGGCGAGTTGAAAAGAGTGGGTTTTGTCAAGGGAAAGTACCGGGCGTGTTGAAAGGAGTGGGTTTTGTCAAGGGAAAGTACCGGGCGTGTTGAAAGGAGTGGGTTTTGTCAAGGGAAAGTACCGGGCGTGTTGAAAGGAGTGGGTTTTGTAGAAGGGAAAGTACCGGGCGTGTTGAAAGGAGTGGGTTTTGTAGAAGGGAAAGTACCGGGCGTGTTGAAAGGAGTGAGTTTTGTAGAAGGGAAAGTACCGGGCGTGTTGAAAGGAGTGGGTTTTGTAGAAGGGAAAGTACCGGGCGTGTTGAAAGGAGTGAGTTTTGTAGAAGGGAAAGTACCAGGCGTGTTGAAAGGAGTGGGTTTTGTAGAAGGGAAAGTACCGGGCCTGTTGAAAGGAGTGGGTTTTGTAGAAGGGAAAGTACCGGGCGTGTTGAAAGGAGTGGGTTTTGTAGAAGGTAAAGTACCGGGCGTGTTGAAAGGAGTGGGTTTTGTCGAAGGGAAAATAACGGGTGTGTTGAAAGGAGTGGGTTTTGTCGAAGGGAAAGTACCGGGCGTGTTGAAAGGAGTGGGTTTTGTAGAAGGGAAAGTCCCGGGCTTTGGAAAGGAGTGGGTTTTGTAGAAGGGAAAGTACCGGGCGTGTTGAAAGGAGTGGGTTTTGTCGAAGGGAAAGTACCGGGCGTGTTGAAAGGAGTGGGTTTTGTCGAAGGGAAAGTACCGGGCGTGTTGAAAGGAGTGGGTTTTGTCGAAGGGAAAGTACCGGGAGTGTTGAAAGGAGTGGGTTTTGTCGAAGGGAAAGTACCGGGCGTGTTGAAAGGAGTGGGTTTTGTAGAAGGGAAAGTACCGGGCGTGTTGAAAGGAGTGGGTTTTGTCGAAGGGAAAGTACCGGGCGTGTTGAAAGGAGTGGGTTTTGTCGAAGGGAAAGTACCGGGCGTGTTGAAAGGAGTGGGTTTTGTCGAAGGGAAAGTACCGGGCGAGTGGAAAGGAGTGGGTTTTGTCGAAGGGAAAGTACCGGGCGAGTGGAAAGGAGTGGGTTTTGTAGAAGGGAAAGTACCGGGCGTGTTGAAAGGAGTGGGTTTTGTAGAAGGGAAAGTACCGGGAGTGTTGAAAGGAGTGGGTTTTGTCGAAGGGAAAGTACCGGGCGTGTTGAAAGGAGTGGGTTTTGTCGAAGGGAAAGTACCGGGCGAGTTGAAAGGAGTGGGTTTTGTCAAAGGGAAAGTACCGGGTGAGTTGAAAGGAGTGGGTTTTGTCAAAGGGAAAGTCCCGGGCGTGTTGAAAGGAGTGAGTTTTGTCAAAGGGAAAGTACCGGGCGAGTGGAAAGGAGTGGGTTTTGTAGAAGGGAAAGTACCGGGCGTGTTGAAAGGAGTGAGTTTTGTAGAAGGGAAAGTACCGGGCGTGTTGAAAGGAGTGGGTTTTGTAGAAGGGAAAGTACCGGGCGTGTTGAAAGGAGTGAGTTTTGTAGAAGGGAAAGTACCGGGCGTGTTGAAAGGAGTGAGTTTTGTAGAAGGGAAAGTACCGGGCGTGTTGAAAGGAGTGAGTTTTGTCGAAGGGAAAGTACCGGGCGTGTTGAAAGGAGTGGGTTTTGTAGAAGGGAAAGTACCGGGTGTGTTGAAAGGAGTGGGTTTTGTAGCAGGGAAAGTACCGGGCGTGTTGAAAGGAGTGGGTTTTGTAGAAGGGAAAGTACCGGGCGTGTTGAAAGGAGTGGGTTTTGTAGAAGGGAAAGTACCGGGCGTGTTGAAAGGAGTGGGTTTTGTAGAAGGGAAAGTACCGGGCGTGTTGAAAGGAGTGAGTTTTGTAGAAGGGAAAATACCGGGCGTCTTGAAAGGAGTGAGTTTTGTAGAAGGGAAAGTACCGGGCGTGTTGAAAGGAGTGAGTTTTGTAGCAGGGAAAGTACCGGGTGTGTTGAAAGGAGTGAGTTTTGTAGCAGGGAAAGTACCGGGCGTGTTGAAAGGAGTGGGTTTTGTAGAAGGGAAAGTACCGGGCGTGTTGAAAGGGGTGGGTTTTGTAGAAGGGAAAGTACCGGGCTGTGTTGAAAGGAGTGAGCTTTGTAGAAGGGAAAGTACCGGGCGAGTGGAAAAGAGTGGGTTTTGTAGCAGGGAAAATCCCGGGTGAGTGGAAAAGAGTGGGTTTTGTAGCAGGGAAAGTACCGGGCGAGTGGAAAAGAGTGGGTTTTGTAGAAGGGAAAGTACCGGGCGTGTTGAAAGGAGTGGGTTTTGTAGAAGGGAAAGTACCGGGCGTGTTGAAAGGAGTGGGTTTTGTAGAAGGGAAAGTACCGGGCGTGTTGAAAGGAGTGGGTTTTGTAGAAGGGAAAGTACCGGGCGTGTTGAAAGGAGTGAGTTTTGTAGAAGGTAAAGTACCGGGTGTGTTGAAAGGAGTGGGTTTTGTAGAAGGGAAAGTACCGGGCTGTGTTGAAAGGAGTGGGTTTTGTAGAAGGGAAAGTACCGGGCGTGTTGAAAGGAGTGGGTTTTGTAGAAGGTAAAGTACCGGGCCTGTTGAAAGGAGTGGGTTTTGTAGAAGGGAAAGTACCGGGCGTGTTGAAAGGAGTGAGTTTTGTAGAAGGGAAAGTACCGGGCCTGTTGAAAGGAGTGGGTTTTGTCGAAGGGAAAGTACCGGGCGTGTTGAAAAGAGTGGGTTTTGTAGCAGGGAAAGTACCGGGCGAGTGGAAAAGAGTGGGTTTTGTAGCAGGGAAAGTACCGGGCTGTGGAAAAGAGTGGGTTTTGTAGCAGGGAAAGTACCGGGCGAGTGGAAAAGAGTGGGTTTTGTAGAAGGGAAAGTACCGGGCGAGTGGAAAAGAGTGGGTTTTGTAGAAGGGAAAGTACCGGGCGTGTTGAAAGGAGTGAGTTTTGTCGAAGGGAAAGTACCGGGCGTGTTGAAAGGAGTGAGTTTTGTAGAAGGGAAAGTACCGGGCCTGTTGAAAGGAGTGGGTTTTGTAGCAGGGAAAGTACCGGGCGAGTTGAAAAGAGTGGGTTTTGTAGCAGGGAAAGTACCGGGCGAGTGGAAAAGAGTGGGTTTTGTAGAAGGGAAAGTACCGGGCGAGTTGAAAAGAGTGGGTTTTGTAGCAGGGAAAGTACCGGGCGTGTGGAAAAGAGTGGGTTTTGTAGAAGGGAAAGTACCGGGCTGTGGAAAAGAGTGGGTTTTGTAGCAGGGAAAGTACCGGGCTGTGGAAAAGAGTGGGTTTTGTAGAAGGGAAAGTACCGGGCGTGTTGAAAGGAGTGGGTTTTGTAGCAGGGAAAGTACCGGGCGTGTTGAAAAGAGTGGGTTTTGTAGCAGGGAAAGTCCCGGGCGAGTGGAAAAGAGTGGGTTTTGTAGCAGGGAAAGTACCGGGCAAGTGGAAAAGAGTGGGTTTTGTAGCAGGGAAAGTACCGGGCGAGTGGAAAAGAGTGGGTTTTGTAGCAGGGAAAGTACCGGGCAAGTGGAAAAGAGTGGGTTTTGTAGCAGGGAAAGTACCGGGCGAGTGGAAAAGAGTGGGTTTTTTGAAAGCGGTTAGACAGTTTATTGAGCAGTGTGTTTCTTACCAGGCAACTACCGTACATTGAGCTACCATACCGCGAGAGTTTGGACTTCTGTTTTTATGTCAGAGTCTGAGTCGTATTTCACTGTTAGTTTTATATATTCGTTTTAGTTTTATAATTATAATTTAGTTTTATAATTGTAGAGTTTCAGTTATAAAACAGATTATTGTTTGTTTTTGATTAAAAGTATTGACAATGGGTGTCCTGTTGTGTCATGCGTTGTATCACTGGAGTGATAAATGAGCAGATGATGATGTGCAAGTAGAGATACTGGTGTGCAAAAGAGCAGAAAAGTAAATAAAATAAAAACAGTATGGGGATGAGGTAGCTAGATTGGATGGGCAATTTACAGATGGACTATGTACAGCTGCAGCGATCGGTTAGCTGCTCAGATAGTTGATGTTTAAAGTTGGTGAGGGAAATAAAAGTCTCCAACTTCAGCAATTTTTGCAATTCGTTTCAGTCGCTGGCAGCAGAGAACTATTACAAAACAACCAACCAAAACGGGTCACACCTCCTGCAGCTCTGTTGCATGCTGGGTATGTACATAGTCAATGGTAGGCTTCGAGGAGATTCCTATGGTAGGTACACCTACAGCTCATCTCTTGGCAGTAGTACTGTAGATGACTTTATCACTGACCTCAACCCAGAGTCTCTCAGAGCATTCAGTCAGCCCACTAACACCCCTATCAGATTTACTTTGTGAAAACAATGTACTGAGCAAATGTCAAATTGGCTTTTTACCAAATGAACGTACAAGAGACCACGTATTCACCCTGCACACTCTAATTGACAAACAAACAAACCAAAACCAAGGCGAAGTCTTCTCATTTTGTTGACTTCAAAAAAGCTTTTGACTCAATTTGGTATGAGGATCTGCTAGACAAACTGATGGAAAGTGGTGTTGGGGAAAAAATATATAGCATTAGACCTGTCAGGCCTCACCCTACTAGAATCTGAAGTCAAATGTCTACTGTTTGCTGATGATCTGGTGCTTCTGTCCCCAACCAAGGAGGGCCTACAGCAGCACCTAGATCTTCTGCACAGATTCTGTCAGACCTGGGCCCTGACAGTGAATCTCAGTAAAACAAAAATAATGGTGTTCCAAAAAAGGTCCAGTCGCCAGGACCACAAATCTATCCATCTAGACACCTTTGCCCTAGACCACACAAAAAAACTATACATACCTCGGCCTAAACATCAGTGCCACAGGTAACTTCCACAAAGCTGTGAACGATCTGAGAGACAAGAGAAGAAGGGCCTTCTATTTAACTAGGCAAGTCAGTTAAGAACAAATTCTTATTTACAATGACGGCCTTGGAACAGTGCTTTGTTCAGGAGCAGAACGACAGATTTTTACTTGGAGATTTGATCTAGCAACCTTTTGGTTACTGGCCCAACACTTTAACCACTAGGCTACCTGCCGCCCAGAATAATCTATGCCATCAAAAGGAACATAAAATTTGACATACCAATTAGGATCTTGCTAAAAATACTTAAATCAGTTGCCGTTTATGGTTGTGAGGTCTGGGGTCCGTTCACCAACCAAGAATTCACAAAATGGGACAAACACCAAATTGAGAGACTGAATGCAGAATTCTGCAAAAATATCCTCCATGTACAACATAAAACACCAAATAATGCATGCAGAGCAGAATTAGGCCGATACCCGATAATTATCAAAATATAGAAAAGAGACATTATATTCTATAAGCACCTAAAAGGAAGTGATTCCCAAACCTTCCATAACAAAGCCATCACCTACAGAGAGATGAACCTGGAGGAGAGTCCCCTAAGCACGCTGGTCCTGGGGCTCTGTTCACAAACACAAACAGACCCCACAGAGCCCCAGGACAGCAACACAATTAGACCCAACCAAATCATGAGAAAACAAAAAGATAATTACTTCACACATTGGAAAGAATTAACAAAAAAACAGAGCAAACTAGAATGCTATTTGGCCCTAAACAGAGAGTACACAGTGGCAGAATACCTGACCACTGTGACTGACCCAAAATTAAGGAAAGCTTTGACTAGGCCACTGTAGGCAGACCTGGCTCTCAAGAGAAGACAGGCTATGTGCTCACTGCCCACAAAATGAGGTGGAAACTGAGTTGCACTTCCTAACCTCCTGCCAAATGTGTGACCATATTTAGAGACACATATTTCCCTCAGATTACACAGACCCACAAAGAATTTGAAGAAAAAAAAACACATTTTGTAAAACGTATCACGTTTCAGGAGAAGACCCAAAACTTCAATATCTATTGGGTGAAATAACACAGTGTGCAATCACAGCAGCAAGATTTGTAACCTGTTGCCACAAGAACTTATGTGAGTGTTCAATTTTATTATCTATTTCACTTGCTTTGGCAATGTAAACATATGTTTCCCATGCCAATAAAGCCCCCCTTCAATTGGATTTTAATTACGTGGTTATCAAAACGTCACGCCAGGGTACGCCAGGGTACGCCAGGGCAAGCCAGGGTACGCCAGGGCAAGCCAGGGTACGCCAGGGTACGCCAGGGTAAGCCGACATGAAACACAGACCTTACATGAAGTAGTTCGAAAATTCCAGACGCAAAAATGAATGGTGGAAAAAACGACTGGAACCATTACCGGGTTTTAACGCTAGGTTTTATGGGTATTATGACGTGTACACTGTCCACAGTTTAACAGTGGTTGGCATCCAATATGTTGCATTACCGCCCCCAACTGGCATATAACATAAATCCATTTAACTTTGTGATACAAAAGGGGAAAAG
Organism: Salvelinus fontinalis; assembly: GCF_029448725.1. Lineage (NCBI taxonomy): Eukaryota > Metazoa > Chordata > Actinopteri > Salmoniformes > Salmonidae > Salvelinus > Salvelinus fontinalis. Next base: position 44,318,770 of record NC_074692.1, read on the forward strand.
GAAAAACTCAACTAAACAAAAAACAAATACTAAAAAATACCCAACTAACCCTCATTAAAAACCAACTATCCCATTCCACTACTTTGACCCTATCTGCTCCTGCACCATGCCAACGCCCTGGGAGGACAGGACACCATCACCATGCCAACGCCCTGGGAGGACGGGACACCATCACCATGCCAACGCCCTGGGAGGACAGGACACCACCACTCAACACACCCTGTCACTCTTCCAACAGGACAACGACCCTAAGCACAGAACCAAGACAACGCAGGAGTGGCTTCGGGACAAATCTCTGAATGTCTTTGAGTGGCCCAGCCAGAGCCCGGACTTGAACCCGATCAAACATCTCTGAAGAGACCTGAAAATCGCTGTGCAGCGACGCTCCCATCCAACCTGACAGAGCTTGAGAGGATCTGCAGAGAAGAATGGGAGAAACTCCCCAAATACAGGTGTGCCAAGCTTGTAGCGTCATACCGAAGAAGACTCGAGGCTGTAATCGTTACCAAAGGTGCTTCAACAAAGTACTGAGTAAAGAGTCTGAATACTTATGTAAATGTTATTGAAAAAAAAACGTTTTTTACATTTGCAAAAAAAAAAAATCATGTTTTTGCTTTGTCTTTATGGGGTATTGTGATGTCTTTATGGGGTATTATGATGTCATTATGGGTTTTTCTGATGTCATTATGGGGTATTGTGATGTCATTATGGGGTATTGTGATGTCTTTATGGGGTATTGTGATGTCTTTATGGGGTAGTGTGTGTAGATTGATGAGGGGGAAAAAAACATTTCATCCATTTTAGAATGATGCTGTAACGTAACAAAATGTGGACAAGGTCAAGGGGTCTAAATACTATACATCACTCGTTGACCTCTGTACTGGTATAGATCTACTACTCACATGGATCCAATGTTTGTTAATGGAGATTGCATGGCTGTGTGCTTGATTTTATACACCTTTCAGCAACGGGTGTGGCTGAAATAGCCGAATCCACTAATTTGAAGGGGTGTCCACATACTTTTGTATATATAGTGTATCACTTGTTGGCCTATCCCTCTGTGCTGGCACAGATCTACTACTCACAGGGATGCTCTCAGGATGCCTCGCCCTTGACCCCATCCTCCTCTACCTTCTTCACTGCCTCAGCATACGACACCTTCTGCACTACTCTTGACTCTAGCCACCTCAACCTGCCTCTCTCTCTGGACACTTCCAATCCCCAGCAACATGGGCACCCCTACTGTTGACATGACACACACAACGTTATCCACTGAAATGACACAATCCTCTATCCCAATGCCCTCCTGCATACTTCCCACATCTTGGAATCTCCGTCCTACACACTGCTATGACATGACTATAAACGTTGCACCTGAAACAGGGCAATGGATTCGGCACAAAAGCTCCAACAGGATAACTGATATATCCTAACATGACACTGTCTGGTAGAGACTCTGACTCAAAAGGCCTGATAGTGACTCCAAAGTTTCATCACGCTCACCACCACGTCTGCGTCACACCAAACGACAGGCATCACAAACACCAGGAATCTTCAACTTCAATTGCTCCACCTCCACAATGAACACTACCCCAGAAAGCACTGCTTCCAATGGTACCCGCTCCCTCTGGTCAGAAGAAACATAAAACAAATATCAGAAGTCCACTACAGCTTACCTAGGTTACCTTCACTGATATAACTGCACCCAACTCCTTTCTCGCTCCTGTCAGGTTTTGGCCACTAGATACCCCCATTGCGCCTTTTTGAACCTTTTGTTTTTCCCTTGTTCTAGTTATTGTTTTCACCTGTGCCTCATTTTCTTGTAGGTATTTAAACCCTTAGTGTTCCTCAGTTCTTTGCTCTGTGTTTGTATGTTAGCACCCAGCCCCAGCCATGCTGTGACCATTGGTGTCTCCAGTTGGATTTTCCTGAGGTACTCTGGTTTTGTTCTTGTTTGTTTTTGATTATTCTTTTGAGGTTTGTTTTTTCCCCGCTGTTCTTACCACTTTGTGGATTTTCTTTGTTACTTGGAGGATATTCATTTTTTCCTCTTGGCTTTACTTTTGACGTTGTGGATTTATATTTTTGCCTGAAGATCTTTTTCCTTTATTAAACCACCGTCTCTAGTACTGCTGTGTCTGCCTCATCTTCTGGGTTCTGCCGACTAATAGTGACTGTTTCTCACACCAGGTCCTGACAGCTCCGCCTGAAACCACGAAGGGATCCGCCAAAAGGCTAGGATCCACTTTCTCCAAAAATATCACTCCTCGTGGACCAGATTCTTCTCATGTCCATTGAGGCTCGGGTGCCGAGTTCTTCACCACACCTTCCACCTTATTTAACTCGTCCTCATTCACTTCCATTTCACGTCCAGAACTCGTTCTGGCTCACGGCTCATTCTGTTTACACTTGACACCAATCTCCTCCAGGCCTCACTCTGTTTGCACTTGACACCAATCTCCTCCAGGTGTCACTCTGTTTACACTTGACACCAATCTTCTCCAGGCCACACTCTGTTTACACTTGACACCAATCTCCTCCAGGTCTCACTCTGTTTACACTTGACACCAATCTCCTCCAGGTCTCACTCTGTTTACACTTGACACCAATCTCCTCCAGGTCTCACTCTGTTTGCACTTGACACCAATCTCCTCCAGGTCTCACTCTGTTTGCACTTGACACCAATCCTCTCCAGGTCTCACTCTGTTTACACTTGACACCAATCTCCTCCAGGTCTCACTCTGTTTACACTTGACACCAATCTCCTCCGGATCTCGCTCTGTTTGCACTTGACACCAATCTTCTTCAACACCCCATCTCCATTTGTATCTCCGTCTTCCTCAGCTTTCTCACTCTCCATACCTCCCTCTATAGTTGAGTTCAGCCACTGTGCTTTGACTGCCATCTTGTGGCCAGTAGAAGACATGACATGCAGCAACATTCTGGTAAAGCTACAGTATAAATGGCATAACGGTTCACTTTACCATGGTCACATGGTTAGGACTCCAGAGCCGTTTCCACTAGATGGCACAGCCACAAAGTCAAAATTGGCTATTGTAAAAATTAATAAAGTTAGGTTAGGATTAGGCATACGATTTGCAGTGTGGTTAGGGTTAGGTTTAAAATCCGATTTTAATTAGAGAAATTGCAGAAATAGGCAGGATTTATGACTTTGTTGCTGTGAGTGAATGGTTGAATATGTGTAAAACACAGTGGGGGCAGATGCATAAATAATAGCCCTGTACGTAATTAACAAGGGATAATTGATCCTCCACTGATAATTGAGTGAATGGATTTGAATAACTATTATGAAAACAAATCTATAATTGCACTGGACACGTTTTTTATTATATCACTGAGTGATTTTATATCCTGTTGGTCTGCTGCTGTCTGGTTTGTGCCACACGCACACACACACTGTTGTCTGAGTTGTGCAAGACAGGTCTAATGGGCTTTGGTTGGGCATGTGACTATGGTAGAACACCAACTTTGTTGGGATGGGATTTAATGAGTCCCCCCTAGGGCCATATTGGTGTTTGTGAAGGTTTATTTGAGAGAGACAGAGAGAGAGAGACAGAGAGAGAGAGAGAGAGAGAGAGAGAGAGAGAGAGAGAGACAGAGAGACAGAGGGAGAGAGAGACAGAGAGAGAGAGACAGAGAGAGGGAGAGAGGGAGAGAGAGAGAGAGAGAGAGAGAGAGAGAGGGAGAGAGAGAGAGAGAGAGTAGATAAGCGGTTTGTGTGGGTTGATAGGGTATGTAAGCCAAAACCAGAGGTGTGTTCTGTTCCGTTCCAACAAAGCCAGAGGACACATTCCAAACATTGCAGCTAGAAATATAACGAATAGAGCTGACAGGATTCCTTATTCTACCTGATTGACAGTCTGATCTGTTCTACTCAACACATATTTTCATTTCTCAGACCCCAGAATAACGAAAACAGCCCATCGTCTCACCACACCCAGGGGCTAGTCTGGACATGTCACTGCAATCCTGTCTGTCTCTTTGACCCAGGGATGATTCATATTAGATAACCTGGTAAAACCAGAAAGGTGAGTACAGCTTTCAGTCTGGTTTAAACAGAGTATAGATACCACAGCCCAGTAAATCACGTTTCCACCACAGACACGTTTAGATACAGCACTGCTATGAGTTTGTTTTGACTGGATTTATCAGAATAAAACATGTCTGATTGAACTTTGATTCAATCTCTTGACAGTTTTACAGTCAGAATTTGAAAAAAAAAAAAAGCCACACACACACACACACACACACACACACACACACACACACACACACACACACACACACACACACACACACACACACACACACACACACACACGATTACGCAGCTAGTGTGTGTTTGGCTGGATGGACATTGTTATTACTTCAACTGGAAAACCCTTGTTTCCCTGATTTAATGAGTAACTATACACCGTAGCCTCTCCTGGGGGTATATGGATATTTAATTGGCCAATTCTATATTTTATATGAATCGTAGTTTCGGTTAGAGGAGCCAGAGATGTTATAGGTCTATAGTAAACGGCGCCCTACACTCAGTCAAGAACTAAGATCCCGAAAGATAGTGTCTTAGGAAAAGTACAGTATAACTTTTAACAGACACTGGCAGTGGTCGTGGTGGTGATGTATTTAGGCTACACCATTCAGTCACAGAGGAGAAAAATATTTTCACGTTCAAATGAATTGTGGGGTTGGTTTAAAGTTCCCCCCCCTTCTCGCTTTCTCACTGTTGTTGATGGGGACGGTAACGTAATGTATTTTCTATGAGTCTATAGCCGCATTCAAAACAACTGGGAACTTGGGAAAGAAATGGGCCAGTGTGGGGGGCCTGGAGGAGAGAAATGGGCCAGTGTGGGGGGCCTGGAGGAAAGAAATGGGCCAGTGTGGGGGGCCTGGAGGAGAGAAATGGGCCAGTGTGGGGGGCCTGGAGGAAAGAAATGGGCCAGTGTGGGGGCCTGGAGGAGAGAAATGGGCCAGTGTGGGGGGCCTGGAGGAAAGAAATGGGCCAGTGTGGGGGGCCTGGAGGAAAGAAATGGGCCAGTGTGGGGGGCCTGGAGGAAAGAAATGGGCCAGTGTGGGGGGCCTGCAGGAGAGAAATGGGCCAGTGTGGGGGGCCTGGAGGAAATGGGCCAGTGTGGGGGGCCTGGAGGAGAGAAATGGTTCAGTGTGGGGGCCTGGAGGAAATGGGCCAGTGTGGGGGGCCTGGAGGAAAGAAATGGGCCAGTGTGGGGGGCCTGGAGGAAATGGGCCAGTGTGGGGGGCCTGGAGGAGAGAAATGGTTCAGTGTGGGGGCCTGGAGGAAATGGGCCAGTGTGGGGGGCCTGGAGGAAAGAAATGGGCCAGTGTGGGGGGCCTGGAGGAAATGGGCCAGTGTGGGGGGCCTGGAGGAAAGAAATGGGCCAGTGTGGGGGCCTGGAGGAAAGAAATGGGCCAGTGTGGGGGCCTGGAGGAAAGAAATGGGCCAGTGTGGGGGCCTGGAGGAGAGAAATGGGCCAGTGTGGGGGCCTGGAGGAGAGAAATGGTTCAGTGTGGGGGCCTGGAGGAGAGAAATGGGCCAGTATGGGGGGCTGGAGGAGAGAAATGGGCCAGTGTGGGGGGCCTTGAGGAGAGAAATGGGCCAGTGTGGGGGGCCTGGAGGAGAGAAATGGGCCAGTGTGGGGGCCTGGAGGAAATGGGCCAGTGTGGGGGCCTGGAGGAGAGAAATGGGCCAGTGTGGGGGGCCTGGAGGAGAGAAATGGGCCAGTGTGGGGGCCTGGAGGAAATGGGCCAGTGTGGGGGGCCTGGAGGAGAGAAATGGTTCAGTGTGGGGGCCTGGAGGAGAGAAATGGGCCAGTGTGGGGGGCCTGGAGGAGAGAAATGGGCCAGTGTGGGGGGCTGGAGGAGAGAAATGGGCCAGTGTGGGGGGCCTTGAGGAGAGAAATGGGCCAGTGTGGGGGGCCTGGAGGAGAGAAATGGGCCAGTGTGGGGGCCTGGAGGAAATGGGCCAGTGTGGGGGCCTGGAGGAGAGAAATGGGCCAGTGTGGGGGGCCTGGAGGAGAGAAATGGGCCAGTGTGGGGGCCTGGAGGAAATGGGCCAGTGTGGGGGGCCTGGAGGAGAGAAATGGGCCAGTGTGGGGGGCCTGGAGGAGAGAAATGGGCCAGTGTGGGGGGCCTGGAGGAGAGAAATGGGCCAGTGTGGGGCCCTGGAGGAAATGGGCCAGTGTGGGGGGCCTGGAGGAGAGAAATGGGCCAGTGTGGGGGGCCTGGAGGAGAGAAATGGGCCAGTGTGGGGGGCCTGGAGGAAAGAAATGGGCCAGTTTGGGGGGCCTGGAGGAAAGAAATGGGCCAGTATGGGGGCCTGGAGGAGAGAAATGGGCCAGTGTGGGGGCCTGGAGGAGAGAAATGGGCCAGTATGGGGGGCTTAAGAGAAAAAAACGGTCCTGTTAGAAATACCAGGGCAGATTTCTGGTCCCAGTCCGCCCCTGAGAGCTGGACCCGGTTTCCCAAAAGCATTTTAAGGCTAAGTTAATCTTAGAACCACATATAATGCTAATCGAGGTTGGTGTATTGTTATATAAATTCAATAAAAGACAATAATTTGACACATAAAAGTAAAAATCTGTTGAAATCGTACTGTGTATGTACAGACTTCAGGATTGCAATGGTGGCATAGCCTGCTTATGTTGCAATGTATAGCCTTACCTATAGATCTTGAATATGCCCCAAAAGCAATATTGAAATGTGCGATTTCAAAATATTTATTTTGTAAAATTAACTAATCATTGTCTTTTGTTGAATTTATTTAACAACATTACAACCTTGCTTATCTAGTCCAATTGTGGCATGATTCCACTATTTTCATCCGTTTCAACGGGGGACTTTTATTTTGATGGCAACCCGCCGACTCCACTATTCTGGTCACGCTAATGTTGTTCATGACACACGTGTAGAGCAGGGGGACATACTGAACTGAGAGGCAGAGTGTGTCGGAATCTGGACATTTTCGACGGAGCGTCAAAAAGCCATCAGCCGACAGCTAGACGTTTGGTTCTGGGAAAAGGAGAACGTTTCAGCGGTCGGGGGGAAAAGAACGGGTGTCGTATTTCGCTCGTGTAAGTGTATTTATGTTGCTCTGTGTGTGTCCGATTTTATCGTGTTGGTTTTCTGCTAAGGGCAAATTCTCTAAATCATTTCCATCCACATGGCGGTAGAGCCCACTGGGCGATGCCTTCCATAACGCGGGACAAAAACAGGCCTGGTAAGTGTCAACATTCGCAACAACAACAAAAAATCATACCATTATTGGGCACAATGTTGCCCATATAGCCTAAACTAGGCTACTCCAGAATACACGGAACGAAACAATTGATACATTGGTAGAGACGACATTGTTGCGACCAGGGTGAGTTATGTTGGCTATAATAGAGCCACTAGCCCTAATGATAATTAAGTCTAGTCGGTAAATGGCTATAACACGTGTTTGGTTGTCATAGTGTACTAGTCTCATTCCCGCGGCTCTCTTTCTCAGCCGGATGGATATAGGCTGCTGCCTGCTACTGTTACGCTTTAGGCTACTAATATCCTATTTTCTGAACTAGCTTTATTAAACAATACACAAATGGCGACCGGGGACATTTGAAGTTGCCTTTTCATTGACTGGTCCGGTACGTAACGCTCACTGTTGTGCAAGTAGCCATGATTTCCAGAGTGGAGCTGATCTGTTGTCGAAATTAGCTTTCAGCGTTTATGTGGCGATGCTCTTTCGACGGTCGACCGGACCTGCGCACTGAGCACCCCGGTGTGGCGATAGTCTAGTGTTTCTCAAACTCGGTCCCCAGGAACCCAAAACTATATGCACCTTTTGGTTCTCTACACAGCTGATTCACATGATCTAAGCTTGATAGTTGATTAGCTGACATTGCTCGTCCATATATTTATATATTCTTAATTCCATTACTTTACTTAGATTTGTGTGTATTGTGTATATGTTGTGAAAATGTAAGATATTACTTGGTAGATATTTACTGCACTGTCGGAGGTAGAAACACAAGCATTTCGCTACACCCGCAATAACATCTGCTAAGTGCATGTATGTGACCGATACATTTTTTTTATTTAGATTTGAATCAGCTGTGTAGTGCTAGGACAACCTAAACGTGCATCCCCTCGGGGTCCCGAGGACCGAGTTTGGGAAACGCTGAGATAGCCTATCTCCAAATGTGGTTGATGCATGTGTATGCCTCAAAGCACTGCCACCAGCTGGCCTGTCTCTCTGCTTGTGCCGGCACCGCCGCGAGGTACAGACCTTGTCACTGGATCTCTGTCTCTGCAGGGCCACTACGGTCCTTATTGTATATTCTATTGTACTTCCCCTACGGTCGCTCTCTTTTCTAATTCACCCATGATTGAGTGGTTATTATCAGCCTTTGTGTGCATCTGGGGTGGCAGGTAGGTAGCCTAGTGGTTAGAGCGTTGGGTCAGTAACCGAAAGGTTGCAGGATCGAATCCCAGAGCTGACAAGGTAAAACAAAGTCTGCCGTTCTGCCCCCTGAACAAGGCAGTTCTCTCCCCGCTGCTCCCCGGTAGGCCGTCATTGTAAATAAGAATTTTTTCTAAACTGACTTGGCTATTTAAATTTTATGATCTGAGAGTTAAGGAGTTAATTGATAGAGATCCAATGTAAACATATGTTTCCCATGCCAATAAAGCACTTCAAATTAAAATGGATATGCAGACAGAGATGGTGGGGATCTAATAGAATAGTGATGTAGGTAGCAATAAGACGACATAGTTAGTTAACGGTTCAACTGGGAATGATACGATAGGGAGAGAGGGAATGATACGATAGGGAGAGAGGGAATGATACGATAGGGAGAGAGGGAATGATACGATAGGGAGAGAGGGAATGATACGATAGGGAGAGAGGGAATGATACGATAGGGAGAGAGGGAATGATACGATAGGGAGAGAGGGGAATGATACGATAGGGAGAGAGGGGAATGATACGATAGGGAGAGAGGGGAATGATACGATAGGGAGAGGGGGGAATGATACGATAGGGAGGGAGAAGGGGAGGGAGAGAATGCTATAGGGGAGGAAGTGATACGATTGGGAGAGACGAGAGGGAGGTTTCACACAGTCCTGACATGATGTGTGTTCTAGCTTTTCTAGTATTACTATAAAGGCTGTGTCTTCAATGCCACTCTATTCCCTACAGAGCCCTATGGGCGCTGGCAAAAGGAGTGCGCTAGTATGCAAGGAATAGAGTATTATTTAGGGTGCTGACATTGTGTCGGAGGGCCTACTTTCCAAATGTAATCACTGTGGGGCGTATAGGGCCTACTTTCCAAATGTAATCACTGTGGGGCGTATAGGGCCTAATGTAATCACTGTGGGGCGTATAGGGCCTACTTTCCAAATGTAATCACTGTGGGGGAGGATAGCGCAGAGCAATGCAGAGCTCAGCTGGTTTTCCTCTGAGGAGTCATAATGAATGAAGATAGGACCGGCATTATGATAAGATAGTAGATTAACTTCTCTGTTTACTACCATACTCTCTCTTAGACACACAGACACACACGCCAGGGTTTCCGTTGGCCTGTAAAGGCTTGGTTTTGGCAGATTTTTAAATTAAAAGCTGATAAATAAATTGTCCGGGGCTGCCTATCATACACCCTGAACCATTCTCTCACTCCTTGTGCTTCTGCCTTATGTGTAGGCTGCTGCTGAGAGAGGAGGGGGGAGAGAGAGGAGCCGTGGCCTAGGCTACCATTTGATTGCAAAAGACGAAGGCCTTTTCCACTGAAGTTAAATAGAGAAAATGTCCTATATGTGAAAAGCCTACAAGGGGAATGCCCTCAGTTTTTGTATTGTAGAGGACAGAAATGAGAAGGCCGTTGTTGGCAAGGCCATATGCAGGCTACTGCAACTCGCTATTCAAGTAGAATGCAATTATGGAACTTTATTTTTTTATAATCATTTTTTAAAATTATTATTATTATTATTGCATGTCTATTATTCTTAACCAGTTCTTTAAATATGCTAAACGTGTTTTTGTTTCATTCTGCTGAGACATTTTCATTGGCTAAATTAAGTTCCGTCTGTATTTTTAATTGTGTGCCTCCGTATTTAGTAGCTCTGGTCGGCCATATTGGCACTTATTAGTATTATTATTATATACATTATTTCAATTAAATGTTTCAACGACAAAATGACATGCATTTCTATTGTTGTAGTGATATTTTAAGGAAAAAGTTTTTTATAAACTATATATTTTGTTTAACTAATATAATTTAAAAGTACGCATTAAAGTCTCTGTAATATAATAAATGTGGCAAAAAACTGAATGCATAATAATAAATCAATTTCTATAGATTCCACGATATTGTTTTTAGAACGGTGGGGGGGGGGGGGGGGGGGGGGGGGGGGGGAAATACCAAGATGGAGGTATGTTGGCTTCAACAGCGCCCCCTATGGGTCATCTAGTGTATTTATACGTTTTGGTTTATTTTGTTTATCATTATGTTGCGCCATTTTTCCTTGTCTGAATTTATGTTGCAACTGTAATGTTGTGTTTGCGGCAAAACTATATCCTGCTCGTATTTTCCCTGTAGACAATGGCTTGACTGACTTAAAAAAATAAAAGATGAATAATGTGGTCCTCTGTAGCTCAGTTGGTAGTGCATGGCGCTCGCGGTGCAGTTGTGCGTCCCGATCTATCTGACCTACTCTAATATGTATTATTTTGTAAATATTTTCTGTTTTAAAATTTCAAAAGCGTTTATTGCAATGTACTGGCTCCCTACTCGTTGTCTTTCTGCTGCTCATAGAGAGCAATAGTAATAGTAGTCCTTTTTGTAGGCACTAACTCAGCCATGGCTCGTTGGTCAAAGCCTTTGGGGATTTAATATATATATATATATATATTTTTACAAAATTAATATTTTGAAATCTCACATTTCAATATTGCTTTTGGGGCATACCATTTAATGGACCCAAGATCTATAGGTAAGGCTATACATTATATATATATATTTAAAAAAAAATAAAAGACAGAAATAAGGTCTGTGGTAAACACAGGCCCAGGAGACCTGTTTTGTTGGGTTGTTCGCCAGCGAACGGCTCATTTTGAACAGATCTTATAGGTGAACGGAACGGCTCATTTTGAACAGATCTTATAGGTGAACGGAACGGCTCATTTTGAACAGATCTTCTAGGTGAACGGAACGGCTCATTTTGAACAGATCTTATAGGTGAACGGAACGGCTCATTTTGAACAGATCTTCTAGGTGAACGGAACGGCTCATTTTGAACAGATCTTCTAGGTGAACGGAACGGCTCATTTTGAACAGATCTTATAGGTGAACGGAATGTCATCGCATCTGTCAAATAGCCCTTCATTTGGCTACCTAATTTTCATACTGGTTGACTACTACTGCTTTTCGGTGATTTAAATGATTATAATTTTTTTATCTGCAAATAAATTAGGAAGACATTCGATGATGTTAAATCCTCACTACGGGCCTCCCGGGTGGCGCAGTGGTCTAGGGCACTGCATCGCAGTGCTAACTGCGCCACCAGAGTCTCTGGGTTTGCGCCCAGGCTCTGTCGCAGCCGGCCGCGACCGGGAGGTCCGTGGGGCGACGCACAATTGGGCTAGCGTCGTCCGGGTCAGGGAGGGTTTGGCCGGTAGGGATATCCTTGTCTCATCGCACTCCAGCGACTCCTGTGGCGGGCCGGGCGCAGTGCGCGCTAACCAAGGGGGCCAGGTGCACAGTGTTTCCTCCGACACATTGGTGCGGCTGGCTTCCGGGTTGGAGGCGCACTGTGTTAAGAAGCAGTGCGGCTTGGTTGGGTTGTGCTTCGGAGGACGCATGGCTTTCGACCTTCGTCTCTCCCGAGCCCGTACGGGAGTTGTAGCGATGAGACAAGATAGTAATTACTAGCGATTGGATACCACGAAAATTGGGGGGAAAGGGGATATAAAAAATAAATAAATAAATAAATAAAAATCCTCACTACAAGAATGATAGTTAGTGAAGAGAGCCTCATTCTGGTGTAAAATATAAAAGCTAATGTCATAATACCTATATGGTATTAAAGATATTTTATATAGGCTTACTGATATGATTTAAAGTGTCGACAATGGAGTAATCAACTGCTGCTTTCTGTTTTATTAAAGCCCATGTTTAATACCTGCTTCACTCTTCAGTCATTCTAGTGGCGGCAAGTAGCCTAGCGGTTAGAGGGGGGAGGCAAGTAGCCTAGCGGTTAGAGGGGGGAGGCAAGTAGCCTAGCGGTTAGAGGGGGGAGGCAAGTAGCCTAGCGGTTAGAGGGGGGAGGCAAGTAGCCTAGCGGTTAGAGGGGGGAGGCAAGTAGCCTAGCGGTTAGAGGGGGGAGGCAAGTAGCCTAGCGGTTAGAGGGGGGAGGCAAGTAGCCTAGCGGTTAGAGGGGGGAGGCAAGTAGCCTAGCGGTTAGAGGGGGGAGGCAAGTAGCCTAGCGGTTAGAGGGGGGAGGCAAGTAGCCTAGCGGTTAGAGGGGGGAGGCAAGTAGCCTAGCGGTTAGAGGGGGGAGGCAAGTAGCCTAGCGGTTAGAGGGGGGAGGCAAGTAGCCTAGCGGTTAGAGGGGGGAGGCAAGTAGCCTAGCGGTTAGAGGGGGGAGGCAAGTAGCCTAGCGGTTAGAGCGTTGAGGTTGTTAGATCGAAATCCCGAGCTGACAAGGTAAAACAGATCTGTCGTTCTGCCCCCTGAACAAGGCAGTTAACTCCCCGGTAGGCTGTCGTTGTAAATAAGAATTTGTTCTTAACTGACTTGCCTAGTTAAATAAAGGTTACGTTTAAACCCTACCGAAACTCAAACATCCTGCCCTCAGTCCCACCCACTAGTGATTGATTGACAGGCCAAACTGACAAGAGATTTCACTCGAGTTACAAAATGACACATTGCTTTCTTTTACCCAAAGTGTCCACAGCTAGTGAGACAATTAAAATTTGAAGAACAAACATTATGGCAATTAATATCTTGCAGTAAAGGTTGTTTTACATAGAAAATATTGCTGGTCATATAGGTCTCGACCAGAGGTTCCCAACCAGGGGGTACTAGGACCCCTGAGGGTACCCGGTCTATCCACAGGGGGTACTAGGACCCCTGAGGGTACTCGGTCTATCCACAGGGGGTACTAGGACCCCTGAGGGTACTCGGTCTATCCACAGGGGGTACTAGGACCCCTGAGGGTACCCGGTCTATCCACAGGGGGTACTAGGACCCCTGAGGGTACTCGGTCTATCCACAGGGGGTACTAGGACCCCTGAGGGTACTCGGTCTATCCACAGGGGGTACTAGGACCCCTGAGGGTACTCGGTCTATCCACAGGGGGTACTAGGACCCCTGAGGGTACTCGGTCTATCCACAGGGGGTACTAGGACCCCTGAGGGTACTCGGTCTATCCACAGGGGGTACTAGGACCCCTGAGGGTACTCGGTCTATCCACAGGGGGTACTAGGACCCCTGAGGGTACTCGGTCTATCCACAGGGGGTACTAGGACCCCTGAGGGTACTCGGTCTATCCACAGGGGGTACTAGGACCCCTGAGGGTACCCGGTCTATCCACAGGGGGTACTAGGACCCCTGAGGGTACTCGGTCTATCCACAGGGGGTACTAGGACCCCTGAGGGTACTCGGTCTATCCATAGGGGGTACTTTAGAAGACTCATGAGACCATAGGCCTACTGGTAAAATGTACATGAGTGGGTTCCCCCGGGCAGAGCAACATTTAGTTGGTGGTACAGTAATCAAAAAAGGTTGGGAACCCCTGGCCTAGACAATATCCAGATCCTCGAGGTAAAGTAGTTAAAGTATTAATTATTTGAACTCAAGGCATTAGAATGTACCAGAGGTCACTGAAATAGGGCTTGTTCGGCAAATGTCTGTGTTTGACCCAGTTAGTTACCTGTAGCTAGGACTACACCAGTGTTCTGTTTTGGCCTGGACTTTCTAAGGCTGCTTTTTGCTGTCACTCTGCTCTAGTTTTGGCTCAGGTTCTTCAGCTTGTTCTAGTCTTGGCCCAGTTACCCGTGGCCAGGTTGTCATTAGCTCTGATTCTGTGTTCCTTCCTGGTAGAATGTGTATCAAAGCATTGTGACACACAGTGTCTGTCTGTTCTCGTGCCCTGCTGTAAACTATGCTAATGACTATGGGGCTTAGCTTACCAACAAACTATGAGCTACTGTGATTGTAGCTACGGACTGATCCGACCCCCCCACTCGGCCTCAGCCTCACTCTCCAACCCACTGGATGGGACAGTCACACAGTCTGTCGGAATTGTTCGTTTGGTGTTGAGTTATTATGTTGCTGCTTTTGACCATGTAGTTGTTTAGGAGCAGAGAGAGGAGATTGCTGGGGAAAGATGGAGGTTGGTACGTACCTGTTCCAGAAACCAGCCCAAACCGGAAACCCTCCTGTTCCTAGAGAGCTACCCTCCTGTAGGTTTTCACTCCAACCCTGTTCCTGGAGAGATACCCTCCTGTAGGTTTTCACTCCAACCCTGTTCCTGGAGAACTACCCTCCTGTAGGTTTTCACTCCAACCCTGTTCCTAGAGAACTACTCTCCTGTAGGTTTTCACTCCAACCCTGTTCCTAGAGAGCCACCCTCCTGTAGGTTAACACTCCAACCCTGTTCCTAGAGAGCTACCCTCCTGTAGGTTTTCACTCCAACCCTGTTCCTAGAGAGATACCTTCCTGTAGGTTTTAACTCCAACCCTGTTCCTGGAGAGAGACACTCCTGATGATTTTCACTTCAACCCCAGTTGTAACTAACCAGATTCATCTTATAAACTAGCTAATTATTACAATCAGATGCGCTAGATTAGGGTTAGAGTGAATTTCTACAGGACAGTAGTTCTCCAGGAACAGGGTTGGAGAGCCCTGCCCTGGAGTCTAGAGATCTGAGAGGATTGAACAGGTTTGGAGAGATCTGAGAGGATTGAACAGGTTTGGAGAGATCTGAGAGGATTGAACAGGGTTGGAGAGATCTGAGAGGATTGAACAGGGTCGGAGAGACCTGCCCTAGAGATCTGAGAGGATGAACATGGTTGGAGAGACCTGCCCTAGAGATCTGAGAGGATTGAACAGGGTCGGGCTAAGGGCTAAGCTCATGCGTAGAAACAGGTCGTCGGCTCTACCGCTCGGCTCGCGCCAAACTGAGCATGTGCAGGCCGCCAAATCAAAAAGGCAGACCTTTCGATATAAAGTCGTTTTTTTTTTTTTTGACAAAAATGAAAACGTGTCAGTTTGTCACTTTCACGAGGTTGGAGTTAATAACATGTTAAACTAGTGAAGACATCGTCGTCTTCTTTGTCTTTCCATTTGGAGAATATTAACTATGGAAGAATTTTTCACTCCTCTCATTGCCTTGTCATACCCTGGCGTGGTCTGGTTTTGTCTGTTTCGCAAGTGTTCCCAAAAGCTGGGAGAGGTTGGGCTGTTTAAACAGGTGTGTTTCTCTACAGGTTCAGAGAGGCTACAGAGGAGTTAAAGGGATACTTCAGGATTTTGGCAGTCCGATGAACTCGCAGATATAAAAAAAATACTCTGCATCCTGTAGGACGGAAGTTAGTGTTTGTTTTGCGAGCCAATGATAACTAGTGTTACAAGAGACGTCCAGTCATGGCGCTGTCTACTAGGAGGCTAGCAGTTACCATAGACTTCAAGTCATTGCGCTAATGCTAGTTAGCAGTTGCAGTAACTCTAGTGAGGAACTTCCTTCCAACTGCACACAGAGACATAAAAATGGTTATCCACGAGTTCATCTGACGGAAGTTTTATAAAGGGCAAAAATCCTGAAATATCCCTTTTTAAGGGTGTGTGAAGAACATGACGTGTGTGTGTTCATATTGTGTGTGTGTGTGTGTGTGTGTGTGTGTAAAGCAGCATGTTCTTATGTAAGGAGGACAGGCAGGCTGGATGGCTTTTTGGTCTCTGGTCGCCCTCATGTGACACGGCTATTTCTAGACCCGTCACCCCCCTCTCCTTCTCACCCCTCACCCTGTAGCTATGGAGCAAACCGCAGATATGTTCCACCTCTGGGCAGGGCATGGCTGTCAGATAGCTGTTCTTGCTTTGTGCTCCGCTGGTGACATGCATCTGTTATATGGCGTAATCTACAGGTCGACCGATTATGATTTTTCAATACCGATACCAATTTATTGGAGGACCCCAAAAAAAAGCTGATATCGATTAATCGGCCGATTGTTATTTTTTATTTTTTTCTCCCGATTTAGTTTATTTTACACATACACACGCTGAAAATGTAAAGTAAATACCGTACCGAGCTGAGCCGGGCCATACTGCGCCGAGCCGTGCCAAGCTGTACTGAGCTGGACTGGTTACACATCCACCATAGTTACTGGATCTGTGCTGAAGAGGGAAATGTGGAAAGAAAATGTCTGAGCCAGCGCATTACGGTTCGGGTCAACACGACAGTTAGAAAATGGTCCCTTGGATTGGCGAAAATGACACATCCAGCGGCACAGGTGTGATATCCTCAAGTAGTCAGGAAACGGGTCTGATATGCTGGAGTAGTCGGGCAACGGGTCTGATAGGCTGAAGTAGTCGGGCAACGGGTCTGATAGGCTGAAGTAGTCGGGGCAACGGGTCTGATAGGCTGAAGTAGTCGGGCAACGGGTCTGATAGGCTGAAGTAGTCGGGCAACGGGTCTGATAGGCTGAAGTAGTCGGGGCAACGGGTCTGATAGGCTGGAGTAGTCGGGGCAACGGGTCTGATAGGCTGAAGTAGTCGGGGCAACGGGTCTGATAGGCTGAAGTGGTCGGGGCAACGGGTCTGATAGGCTGAAGTGGTCGGGGCAACGGGTCGGATACTATAGCGTTTGACTGTAGGGTAGAGGTCACACACACAGTGTGTGATATAATGGTGGGCGAGAGTAGTCTTTCCTCTGGGGTTCCTCTCTTAACAGGTGGTGACATCTTTATAGAATTTCACACAATCCAGCCATGTCATTGGCTCACAGTGACCACATGTCCCCTTCCAGAAACAACCCCTGACATATGCCCTACACCCTAGTCCATACACCCTACACCTAGGGCTGGGCGGTATACCGTATTTTACGTTATACCTGTATTGATACAGGGACAGGTTTGGGTTTTCACTTTACCTTCTATACCGGTATTTGAATGTTTGGTTTGTTAAATGTGAAACGCCGTGTGTAACGTCTATTTTTATAGTTTACTCTGCTACTTGAGTCATCTCTCTCCGCTCTTTCTCTCTGTGCCACTTTCCACACGGACCTAGCCCCAACACTTGCGTTCAGTCAACATGGTCAATGTAGCACATGTAACGATGTTGATGACAACAATGCTGTTATCACTTTGCTTCATATAATTCCAGCAGCGTTCTATAATTACACCATTTAGTTTGTAGTTTCTTACATCAGCAAACAGCTAGTTTGTCTTTTCTTAGCAAAGTTGCCCTAAATTTTGTGAGATGTTAATTGTTAGCCGCTAATGCTAATAGCTAGGTAGCTAGCTAATAAATGTACTGAGTCAGAACAAACGTAGCTAGCTAATACAGCCTGATAATACCAGTGATGGTGGAGGCCTAAATCAGCATGTTGTTTGTGCAACAGGATCTTCTGAAACAAAGAGGAATATGAAGTTGCTAAGAGAAAACATGCAATGTAGCAACAGCTTATAGGGTCCCCTAGGAAACACTTGTCAACACTTTAGTTCCTACCCTGTCACAATAACTCCTCCCTGGCATTTTAATTTGTTTTCCATCTCAAACAACATTGTATTCAAAGTGCCCACTATTATATTCTAACTATAGAATAGAATAGTCATTCCATTCTATTTCCATGATTCCAACAGTTTTGCTCTAATTCGGAAGTCAAATCTCAATTGCAACATTTGGTTAAAAATAAGTCATAGATTATTTGCCCGTATCGTGCAGCCCTACGTGGCAGTGTGGAACTTATCTCAATTGAGCAATGGAAAAAGTACCTTAGTAAAAATACTTTAGAGTACTACTTATGTATTTTTTGGGGTGTCTGTGCTTTACTATTTTTTTAATTTGACAACTTTTACTTCTACTTTACTACATTCCTAAAGAAAATACATACATTTTCCCTGACCCCCAAAAGTACTTGTTACATTTTGAAGGATTAACTGGACAGGAAAATGGTCTAATTCACGCACTTATCAAGAGAACATCCCTGGTCATCTCTCTGCCTCTGATCTGACGGACTCACTAAACAGAGAACATCCCTGGTCATCCCTACTGCCTCTGATCTGGCGGACTCACTAAACAGAGAACATCCCTGGTCATCTCTCTGCCTCTGATCTGGAGGACTCACTAAACAGAGAACATCCCTGAATTGAACAGTATAAACCAATCGGAATGGAGAAAGACTCATTGAAATCACTTATAATGTATGTGTTGCCACCCTGACATCACTCACTACTCATAAAACAAATGTACAACTTTTAGTATTCAAAACAAAAATGACCGTCATACCGTCCAAATGTGTTAATATACCGTGATACAATATTTTGGCCATATCGCCCAGCTCTACCTACACCCTACCCCCTAGGCCACTACACCTGAGCTCGTCACTCTGATGGGACTGGATGGGTGAAAGCAATATGGCCCAAATGGGAGGTTTTATATCTGTGCCCTGTACTGGTGTGGCCGGATTATTTATTTTATTTCACCAGGTCGGCTAGTTGAGAACAAGTTCTCATTTGCAACTGCGACCTGGCCAAGATAAAGCAAAGCAGTTCAACACAAACAACAACACAGAGTTACACATGGAATAAACAAACATACAATCAATAATACAGGTGAAAAAAAATCTATATACAGCATGTGCAAATGAGGTAGGATAAGAGAGTTAAGCGTGCTGATAGAAGGGAAGAAATGATTTGACCCTTCATGATTACGAGTTGATCTCTGGAAATCCCCTCGCTATCCTCTCTCCTCTCCCTTCATCCACCCTCTCCTCCCCTCCCCTCGCTATCATCTCTCCTCTCCCTTCATCCACCCTCTCCTCCCCCCTCCTCCACGTCACTTCTCTTTCAACCCTTACATCCTGTCCTCCTCCTACCCCATGCTCTCCTGTCATCCACCCTCTCCTCCCTCCTCTCCCTTCATCCACCCTCTCCTCTCTCCTCTCGCTTCATCCACCCTCTCCTCCCTCCTCTCGCTTCATCCACCCTCTCCTCCCTCATCTCCTGTTCTCCTCTCCCTGTCCTCCTCCTCTCCCTGTCCTCTCCATGTCCTCCTCCTCTCCCCTCCTCCCTCCTCCCTTGTTTTCTTCTCCCCTGTCCTCCTCCTCTTCTCCCCTGTCCTCCTCCTCTCCTCCCCATGTCACCGGAACACAGACAGACCACCTGTCACAAAGACTAGTCCTCACAGTCAAGCCTGCTGTGACAGTACTGACACACACACAGTTTTAAAAACCCAGCCAGAACCTGGTCTGGACAAGTTACATCATAATATTAAGCTTCTTTCTATCTGATATGAAACAATGTAACAATTAATCCATGTCACACTTTGAGGAGCCTACAAATCCCTGGAAACGTAGAGATTATATTTACATGAGCTCTCTCTCTCTATATGGATATATATATATAGATAGATAGATAGATGTTTACATTGTATAGATATTTCAGAAAGGACGACCTCTGTGGGAAGACAATACACATACAGTGCATTCAGAAAGTATTCAGACCCCTTGACTTTTTCCACATGTTACATTACAGCTTTATTCTAAAATTGATTAAATATTTAACCCCTCATCAATCTACACACAATACCCCATAATGACATCACAATACCCCATAATGACATCACAATACCCCATAATGACATCACAATACCCCATAATGACATCACAATACCATATAATGACAAAGCAAAAACTGTTTTTTTGTTGAATTTTTAGCAAATGTATTAAAAATAAAAAACAGTTGACGGTGCATGTCATAGCAAAAACCAAGCCATGAGGTCGAAGGAATTGTCCGTAGAGCTCCGAGACAGGATTGTGTCGAGGCACGGATAACACCGTGGGCTCCATCATTCTTACATGGAAGAAGTTTGGAACCACCAACTCTTCCTAGAGCTGGCCGCCTGGCCAAACTGAGCAATCGGGGGAGAAGGGCCTTGGTCAGGGAGGTGACCAAGAACCCGACGGTCACTCTGAATGAGCTCCAGAGTTCCTCTGTGGAGATGGTTGTCTTCCTGGAAGGTTCTCCCATCTCTACAGCACTCCACGAATCAGGCCTTTATGGTAGAGTGGCCAGACAGAAGCCACAGCCCTCTTGGAGTTTGCCAAAAGGCACCTAAAGGATTCTCAGACCAAAAGAAACATGATTGTCTGGTCTGATGAAACCAAGATTAAACTCTTTGGCCTGAATGCCAAGTGTCACGTCTGGAAGAAACCTGGCACCATCCCTACGGTGAAGCGTGGTGGTGGCAGCATCATGCTGTGGGGATGTTTTTCAGCGGCAGGGACTGGGAGTCTAGTCAGGATTGTTGGAAAGATGAACAGAGCAAAGTACAGAGAGATCCTTGATGAAATCATGCTCTAGAGCGCTCAGGACCTCAGACTGGGGTGAAGGTTCACCTTCCAACAGGACAACAACCCTAAGCACACAGCCAAGACAACGCAGGAGTGGCTTCGGAACAAGTCTCTGAATGTCCTTGAGTGGCCCGGACTTGAACCCGATCGAACATCTCTAGAGATACCTAAAAATAGCTGTGCAGTGACACTCCCCATCCAACCTGACAAATTCTTCGACCTCTTGGCTTGGTTTTTGCTCTGACATGCACTGTCAACTGTGGGACCTTATATAGACGTGTGTGTCCTTTCCAAATCATGTCCAATCAATTAAATTTACCACAGGTGGACTCCAATCAAGTTGTAAAACATCAAGGATGATCAATGTAAACAGGATGCACCTGAGCTCAATTTCTAGTCTCATAGCAACGGGTCTGAATACTAATGTAAATAATTTATTTATTTATTATTATAATTTTTTAAATGTGCAAACATTTATGAAAACCTGTTTTCACTTTGTCATTATGGGGAATTTTGTGTAGATTGATGAGTAAAAAAAATGGTTGATTCCATTATAGAATAAGGCTGTAACATAACAAAATGTGGAAAAAGGTCAAGGGGTCTGAATACATTCCGAATGCATTGTACGTAAGCTACGGAGCTTGTCGGATACTTTAAGCACACTGTGATTTAAATAATTAAGACATACAAATGAAGACACACAAAAGACATAAGAGGGAGCCAGAGATGCTGGTGGCCTTTGCAGAGTCTGCTGTTTACGCTCCTGAAGTTGTCGGTAATAGGTACCTATTACCCAGGTGTTGGTCATCTTTTTCCATTTGGAGCGCCAATTTATCTTACCATTTGTACAGAGCTGCGTGCCAGTTCTGTTTTTCATATGTACATTTTCGTGGAACAGTTTCATTTATTTTATAATAAAGTCTTCGTATCTCAATCATTGTCATGTGATTTTAATAAAAATTATATCTAAATGAAAATTTGACAAATCTAAAAGTAACTTTTTTCCCCCATTGCCAACTATGTAAATAGCCTGCTTAAAGCCAACAAATAGAAATATTGCAGCTTGCAGGTAAAAAATATCCTAATAAATAAATATATATATATAACATTACGTTGACTTCGCCATGGCCTGTCTGCAAGGAACTTGCAACATTGTATCAACTTGCCTGAAGCTTGGCTAACAAACTTGCAACATTGTATCAACTTGCCTGAAGCTTGGCTAACAAACTTGCAACATTGTATCAACTTGCCTGAAGCTTGGCTAACAAACTTGCAACATTGTATCAACTCGTCTGAAGCTTGGCTAACAAACTTGCAACATTGTATCAACTTGCCTGAAGCTTGGCTAACAAACTTGAAACATTGTATCAACTTGCCTGAAGCTTGGCTAACAAATTTGCAACATTGTATCAACTTACCTGAAGCTGTTCTAACAAACTTGCAACATTGTATAACATATTGTGGACCCTCAGTTTCTCTGGACAGTGAGCTCCGGAGCTGCACCGCTGTAGGATATTTGTGCAAGGGATAAGAAGTAAGCAGGTAGGCCTATTTTCAGACGTTTCCTCTGGATCAGAGCATGACATTGTTTCCCCCTTTCACGCCGAGTGGTTATCGAAAGGGAGAGGGCTGGAAATATTTCACACATACATTGTGGAACTATTGTCATTCTCAATGGATGTAAAAAAAAAAACAGACATTGTTTACTTGCTGTTTGAGGTGAAGAAAACATTACTTTGAGAAGCTCCACAGCTCATTAGTGGTGGTGAGTTAAGACCATCAGAAATACTATCAGATCCACAAATGGGCACATTTATAAGCCTACAGTTGCGCACAGGCCAGGTAGCCGAGGCCTACTTCTAGGAGTAATCAGGTGCATTGACAGGACAACATTGACAGGAGGGCTCCAAACAAAACACAATGAATAAATTGACAAAACTCGTAGATGTTATGAAATAAACCCAAACTCGTTTAGGTTGTCCGCTCTGACAATGACAACAACTGTAAAATACTGTACTATATTTAATACATTAAGAGAAGTTATGGTAAACAAACATTGTAGATTTTAGAAATTATGGTAATTAAATGTACTACTGTTGTGCCAATCTCTTTGGCCTTTGCAATGGACACCGGTGTTAAATATTTTGTATTGTTTTGCAACTGAGAAACAAAAAAATTGTGCGGTCCACCAACAGCCTATCGACCAGCTGACGGTAAATGGGGTCAGCCCTAGTTGGTTCGAGTCGTCATGTGAAATTCCCTACTGTATTGTGACTGCTCCCAGTGCTCCGGAACAGAAACATTCCTAGTGGTTTTCTCAGAACGTCCCTACTGTATTGTGACTGCTCCCAGTGCTCCGGAACAGAAACATTCCTAGTGGTTTTTACAGAACGTCCCTACTGTATTGTGA
This sequence comes from Salvelinus fontinalis, assembly GCF_029448725.1. NCBI lineage: Eukaryota > Metazoa > Chordata > Actinopteri > Salmoniformes > Salmonidae > Salvelinus > Salvelinus fontinalis. The sequence continues at coordinate 44,341,769 of NC_074692.1, forward strand.
CTGCTCCCAGTGCTCCGGAACAGAAACATTCCTAGTGGTTTTTTCAGAACGACCCTACTGTATTGTGACTGCTCCCAGTGCTCCGGAACAGAAACATTCCTAGTGGTTTTTTCAGAACGTCCCTACTGTATTGTGACTGCTCCCAGTGCTCCGGAACAGAAACATTCCTAGTGGTTTTTTCAGAACGTCCCTACTGTATTGTGACTGCTCCCAGTGCTCCGGAACAGAAACATTCCTAGTGGTTTTTACAGAACGTCCCTACTGTATTGTGACTGCTCCCAGTGCTCCGGAACAGAAACATTCCTAGTGGTTTTTTCAGAACGTCCCTACTGTATTGTGACTGCTCCCAGTGCTCCGGAACAGAAACATTCCTAGTGGTTTTTACAGAACGTCCCTACTGTATTGTGACTGCTCCCAGTGCTCCGGAACAGAAACATTCCTAGTGGTTTTTTCAGAACGTCCCTACTGTATTGTGACTGCTCCCAGTGCTCCGGAACAGAAACATTCCTAGTGGTTTTTTCAGAACGTCCCTACTGTATTGTGACTGCTCCCAGTGCTCCGGAACAGAAACATTCCTAGTGGTTTTTTCAGAACGTCCCTACTGTATTGTGACTGCTCCCAGTGCTCCGGAACAGAAACATTCCTAGTGGTTTTTACAGAACGTCCCTACTGTATTGTGACTGCTCCCAGTGCTCCGGAACAGAAACATTCCTAGTGGTTTTTACAGAACGTCCCTACTGTATTGTGACTGCTCCCAGTGCTCCGGAACAGAAACATTCCTAGTGGTTTTTTCAGAACGTCCCTACTGTATTGTGACTGCTCCCAGTGCTCCGGAACAGAAACATTCCTAGTGGTTTTTACAGAACGCCGTTGGCTCCGGCTTCTTAACGGTTAGCTGCTAATGCTAGCCGACATGTTTGGGAGTATTACCGCAGGTTCTGCCTTAGAATAACAGGCCTCAGATAAGCCCCTGACTCGCGTACCTAATCCTGCAGGCCTCATGGCGCACGCTGCACACCCTCCGTCCGAACGCGCATGTCCGATCAGTGATCTGCAGAGCCTCCTAGCAGTCTTGTGATGGTACAGCATCATCCACAGGATCCAGACACCCATGCATACCCCACAAGACATGCCACAATGTCTCTTCACAGTCCACCCATACATACCCCACAAGACATGCCACAATGTCTCTTCACAGTCCCCAAGTCTAGAACAGACTATGGGAGGCACACAGTACTACATAGAGCCATGACTACATGGAACTCAATTCCACATCAAGTAATTGATGCAGGCAGTGAAATTAGATTTAAAAAACAGATTAAAAAACACCTTTATGGAACAGCGGGGACTGTGAAGCAACACAAACATTGGCACAGACACGTGCATACACACACCCACACACGCGATAACATACGCACTATACATGCACATGGATTTAGTACTGTAGATATGTGGTAGTGGTGGAGTTGGGGCCTGAGGGCACACAGTGTGTTGTGAAATCTGTGAATGTATTGTAACGTTTAGAAAATTGTATAAACTGCCTTAATTTTGCTGGATCCCAGGAAGAGTAGCAACTGGTTTGGCAGCAGGATATTTGAATGAATACAAATGTTTCCTTTCTGTCCTCACTCTGTGGCCCCCAGCCTACATCAGCCAGGCAGCACAGCCAGCCGGTCAACAGTCAACAGCCAGCCAGGCAGAAATGCTGTTAGCTGGGTCATGTGCTGAAAGCCTGGATTAGGAGCAGGACGTCTGATCCAGCTTAGGAAACACGCATGGGCGCACAGTAGGGTGGGCTGTATTCAGATTTTCATATCGTCATACCGTACCTTCTCTCATCCCAGGATTTACGGAATTACCGGCTTAGTACGCAAGGGGGCGCTAAAAAGGCAAACAAAGCCCATTGGGTGTCTATTACCAGAATGCTAACAAAATTAGCACAAGTACAAGCTAATTTCCGTAGAGCCTGCTAGCTAAATATGCTAACGAGCACGAACTAAACTAATTGCAACAACGGGCAATCCAGGTTATAAAGTTATACGTGTATAAGTAGTAACTACCGAATGTCATTTTTTTGTTGAGTTGTTCACATTCACTTCTAAATGTGCAAAGAGACATTGTGAAAATGAACTAAGTTTTGAAGCATGCCACATTTTACCTGGAGCTAACTCTGCAGATACAACTACTGGGTGATTTTGAAAAGTCATAGTCATAATCGATTTTAATAATACTTTTTGCAAAATGTATTTTTAATATGTAATCTGTAGATACGATGAGAAGGGAAAGGTTCAGAACTTTTGTGAAACGGCACAGTTAAAGTATATGGCAAATATAAATCCAATATGGATAGTGTTAAGAGAAAGACGGGAGGGTTTGAGTGATGCTGAAGGGTGGAACTAATAACAACAACTCATTTAAAATAATATACTGTGTCTGTAAAATGTATTCACAGTACCAGTCAAAAGTTTGGACACCTACTAATTCAAGGGTTTTTCTTTATTTTTACTATTTTCTACATTGTATAATAATAGTGAAAACGTCACAACTATGAAATAACACACATGGAATCATGATTTAAACAAATATTTTATATTTCAGATTCTTCAAAGTAGCCACCCTTTGCCTTGACAGTTTTGTACACTCTTGGCATTCTCTCAACCAGCTTCACCTGGAATGCTTTTCCAACCGTCTTGATGGAGTTCCCACATATACTGAGAACTTGTTGGCTGCTTTTCCTTCACTCTGCGGACCAACTCATCCCACACCATCTCAATTGGATTGAGGTCGGGTGATTGTGGAAGCCAGGTCATCTGATGCAGCTCTCCATCACTCTCCTTCATGGTCAAAGTACAGATTTCCACCAGTCTAATGTCCATTGCTCATGTTTCTTGGCCCAAGCAAGTCTCTTCTTCTTATTGGTGTCCTTTAGTAGTTTCTCTGCAGCAGTTTGATCATGAAGGCCTGATTTCATGCAGTCTCCTCTGAACAGTTGATGTTGAGATGTTTGTTACTTGAACTCTGTGAAGCATTTATTTGGGCTGCAATCTGAGGTGCAGTTAACTCTAATGAACTTATCCTCTGCAGCAGAGGTAACTCTGGGTCTTCCTTTCCTGTGGCGGTCCTCGTGAGAGCCAGTTTCATCATAGCGCTTGATTGTTTTTGCGACTGCTCTTGAAGAAACGTTAGAAGTTCTTAAAATTGTGCAGATTGACTGACCTTCATGTCTTAAAGTAATGATGGACTGTCATTTCTCTTTACTTATTTGAGCTGTTCATGCCATAATATGGACTTGGTCTTTTACCAAATAGGGCTATCTTCTGTATACCACCCCTACCTTGTCACAACACAACTGATTGTCTCAAAGGCATTAAGAAGGAAAGTCCACAAATGAACTTTTAACAAGGCACACCTGTTAATTGAAATGCATTCCAGGTGACTACCTCATGAAGCTGGTTGAGAGAATGCCAAGACTGCCTTGATGACAGCTTTGCACAAAGGGTGGCTACTTTGAAGAATCTGAAATATAAAATATATTTTGATTTAACACTTTTTTGGTTACTACATGATTCCATATGTTATTTCATAGTTTTGATGTCTTCACTATTATTCTGTAATGTAGAAAATAGTAAAAAATAAAGAAAAACCCTTGATTGAGTAGGTTTGTGTCCTAACTTTTGACTTCTAAACTGTATGTTTAGAACTTTTGTGAAACAGCACAGTTAAAAATACATGGCAAACAGAAATAAAACTGGAATAAATGGGAGGGGTGGAGGGTAGTGGAAGATAAAAACAAACATGTCTGTACAGTGCATTCGGAAAGTACTCAGACCCCTTTACTTTCCCCACATTTTGTTACGTTACAGCCTAATTCTAAAATGAAATGTTCACCGAAAGTGAACACATTGAGTTTGAGTTTAGATCGATCAGCTTTTCCAAACCCTCAAAGCAAAATGTTTCATAAATATTGATCACACAGGAGCTGTGGCTCAATTTAATTTAAAAGGCGATTAGTTGAGTATTGGTTGTGTCAAAAGGGAAATTATGACTGTACAGGTTTTTTAGAGAATACAGCATGTTGGTGTAATATGACTTCTATGTCTTAAGCCGTCCACATGTTTCCCAGACAAAATAGTTCTGAAGAGTTTGTGCATATATTATGCGGACATTTTGTGATGTTTTTTTTTGTTGTCTGTTTGGGCACATTTTTTTTCTGTAATCAAGCTAAAGTTCAGAGTCGAAGTCTGCGCCCCTTCGTTGGTGATTGGTCAATTATAGGGATTCTTCAATATATAGTCTTTTTCATTCCACGAGAGACAACTCGTATTCATGCACTTTTTTTTGTTTGTTGAAATACTGCACCCAAATCTTAGTTATATGTAGAATTGTGCGACCTATGATCTTCTCAATTTATGACACGATTTCTGGTGTTAATTAATTCAGAATATTTTGTCAGAAGTTTATACTGGCTATGGCATCTCAAAATAGTACTATTGCTGCTCTTCTTTTATCAAGCGAAGGTCTTTTAAGGAAGTATGTGAGCGCCCTCGTTCGGTTTTGGCTAGGCGCCAGCCAAACTGAAGCATGCTGATGGCTTTATTAGTAACACACGTAGTTATGTGGTACATTTTGTATTTCCATTTATTATGGATCCTCCATTAGCTGTTGCCAAGGCAGCAGCTACTCTTCTTGGGGTCCAAACATTATTAAAGCACTTACATATAAATCCCCAAAAGATAGAATAGTACATCAAACATTTTGTGTTGTGTCCTGATTTTACAAAGCCTTACAAAACAGTTGTATGTCCACATACAATGTCCTCCAGAGCAGATAGTTGTTAGTGGGAGAACAGTCTCCTCTGACACCGGAGAGAGTTGACCTGTCATGTATTTCAACACCTGGACCGGACTTTCCCAACAGCACAACGCAGGAGAGGGTTGATTTTTGTTTCTTGTTCTAAAGGTTTTGTTTTTGGTCATGTTAAGGCTACGCTGGAAATTGTGTGTTTAGAGAGGGAAAGAGATGCCATTTTGTAAGTCCCAGCTGTTGTCAACCTGACTAACATTTTTACTAGGTGCTGAGATGATTTCTGAAAGTGTGTCTGTGTGGGTCCTGCAGACTTACTGTGTGTTTGTGTAAGAGCTTTTAAAGAAAGTTTCTGACAGAGTTGTTGTCATTCCTGAGGGCCCCCCCATTGTGGTTAGCTGGCGTTTGGTGTGTTTGTCCTTCCTCGCCGTGCAAAGACAGTTACCCCCCACCTTCCCCGACCGCCGCCGGCAACAGGTGCAACACACCCAGGGGTCCCGTGTTCTGATTGGTTCAACATCGCTGGACGCACACCCAACGTCCAACCCATGGTCCATGAGCAAGCAATGTCTTATTTAACTACAGGATTAGAACTAGTTAGTGGTATTGTTGTTCGTTTCATTGATCTGTTCAGAGAAGTTTAAAAGAATTGGATTGGTGTGAGCTAGAGGGATTTTACACAACAGTTCATGAGGGGAAGTGAACAAGTGCACACTAACGAGTGAGTGAGAGGAGAGGGGAAACTGAGTGAGAGAGAGAGGACAGAGGGGTAACAGAGAGGAAACTAACAGCCACTCTCCTCTCAGACTAGCAGGCGAGAGAGAGAGATGCAGCATGCCACCACGGCACACAGCAAGTCACCCACCGCTACCCCAAGCCTTAGTCTCACGACCGCACCAGACACATACCAGGCTTCCAATGCCGGTGTGTGTGTGTGTGCATTCTCTTGTCAGAGGTTGGTTTGATGTGTTCTCTTGTAAACCAAATATGCCAGATACAGTTGTTGTGGAGGGAGGTGCTCATTTTGGAAGTGGGTTGCCCTTTTGACTCCTACATGGAGCAGACCTTTGCTGAAATACCAGCCCCCGTGTCACGCCTGAACAGCCTTGTTTATCTGTACAAACTTGTAGAGCTGATATTTGGCCGTCTCTGCCACGTACATAGTAGAGATGTGCATAGATATTTGAATATGCGAACGGATGTTAGTATTCGAGGGGGTGTAGAATGTGTGTACATTTTTTATAAGCCTATTTTAACACATACTTTTTCGAAATAAAATGTAAATATCCATGTGACGTTGTTACCTACAAGGATATACCATGATCATTACCTTATACCAAGGATATACCATGATCATTACCAAATACCAAGGATATACCATGATCATTACCATATACCAAGGAAAGACCATGATCATTACCATATACCAAGGAAAGACCATGATCATTACCATATACCAAGGAAAGACCATGATCATTACCATATACCAAGGATATACCATTATCATTACCATATTATTCATTTAATAAAAACAAACTTTTCTATGTTTTTTTTTTGTGGTATTATTTTTTTTTATATTTTCCCCCCTTTTTTCCCCCTCCCCAATTTGGATCTTGTCTCATCGCTGCAGCTCCCCAACGGCCTCGGGAGGCGAAGGTTGAGTCATGCGTCCTCTGAAACATGACCTGCCAAACCGCGCTCCTTAAAACCCGCCAGCTTAACCCTGAAGCAACCCCCACCAATGTGTCGGAGGAAACACCGTGAAACGGGTGACCTGAGTCAGCCTGCAGGCACCCGGCCCGCCACAAGGAGCCAAGTAAAGCCCCACCGGCCAAACCCTAGTGGTTAGAGTGTTGGGCCAGTAACTGAAAGGTTGCTGAATCGAGTCCCCGAGCTGACAAGGTAAAAATCTTTCGTTCTGCCCCTGAACAAGGCAGATAACCCACTGTTCCCCTGAACAAGGCAGTTAACCCACTGTTCCCCTGAGCAAGGCAGATAACCCACTGTTCCCCTGAGCAAGGCAGATAACCCACTGTTCCCGGGGCGCCGAAGACGTGGATGTTGATTAAGGCAGCCCGCCGTACCTCTCTGATTCAGAGGGTTAAATGTGGAAGACATTTCAGTTGAAGACATTCAGTTGTACAACTGACTAGGTATCCCCCCCTTTCCTTAACACGGCCGACGCTGGGCCAATTGTGCACCGTCCTATGGGACTCCCGGCCGTGGCACAGCCCGGGAATGAAACCGGGGTCTGTAGTGATGCCTTCGACCACTGCGTCACTCGGGAGGTTTCAATGTAGTTATTATGTCGCGTGCCCAATAAAATAAAGACTGGTAGACTTCAACGTGTGTATAGTGTGTTGTTTATGTTGGTCAATCAAAGCTGCAAAGAGGCTCAATTTGTAGTGGTGTGTAGGGAGAGTTCACTAATGCAATGCAAGATGGAGTAAAATGACAGAATTAAAAAGAGTAGGTTACAATGAGCAATCAACAGGTAGGTAGGCTGTTATTTTATCTGATTGGCGTTGGGGAGAATGTGCAAAATGTGAGCCTCAATTAGCTTAGCTAGCTAACTGGGTCGCTCTAGGCTACTCCAGTCAAGACAGGCACTGTTATATGAGATGATGTATAATATGGCGGCTGCTACAAGTTAGCTAAGTTTGCTAGGAAAACCTTGGCTATTGCCAAGTAGCATCTCTCACTCTGAGAGAGAGAGAGATATTGTATAAAACTGTATAAAGAGAAGCATGTTAGTGCTGTTTTATGTAAAGTGTTACTACTCCCGTCCATAAATCTATTGCAGAATGCAGCCGTCTGACTGCGTGTAGTAAAGTCGATTAATTCTCTTACTTGCATTAGTCCCCTCGTTTGGTGATTGGCATTTAGTCTGTGACAACAAAAAATGCAGCAGTCTTGTTTTTTAGTGGCGAAGAGTGGTAAGGTGACCTGATTTTGGAACTATGAAAATACTTTTTTTTAAACAGATTGTTAACCATAAAGTGTACATTTTTGATTCTAGAGCGGGGGGGGGGGGGTCAGAATAATTTGGGTCAGGGGGCAGAGTTCTGTCATCTATTTCCTTGATTTAGTCTAATCAGTGGAACAATTCTCATTCTTAACAATGGGCTAAAATATATGGGTAATTACTGAGTTCTGACAACAGGAACACTACTGTTATTCCCCGTGCTTATTTTAGTGTTCTACTTCTTTAAAAACGCTCTAGTGTAATCACATATTTGAAATCTGATATGCCTACTTGTGTCTTTTGAAAATGAATGATATGAGGCGATGCGTTTTTTTTGCAGGACAGTTTTGACATAAGTCCTACAAAATAAGCATTAGATATGAATTGGAATCAAATATAATTAGACATGTTTAGTATTGTGCACATGCTAGGCAGAGATGGAAGGGGGGACTCACAACTCATAAAACGCATGATATGTTGTCTGTGTACAGCAAGATAATTGGCAAGGATCTTCAACTAGTACGTGCATAAACCACCTGAATATTGTTATTCATTAGATCTTTATTGAAGGTTTTGGTGATTTTTGAGAAATGAATTGTTAAACACCTAGCACTAGAGAAACATATATTAGTGGTGGCCAACCCTCCTGGAGAGCAAGCAGGATTTTCATCCGGGCCTATTTTAGAGAGAGAGAGTTCACCCAAATTACAAAATGTTTGTGTCCTTGAAAGCAACATATAGACAAGGAGAATGCAATCTTATGATTTTGGCTGCCCTCTGCCATCGACCAATAATCTAACAAACGTCCTGTGCAGAGCTTTGGTGTAGTGGTAACACTTTGGCACGTGTCACATACAACTTTCTACCTGAGAACAGAGATCAATCCCTGTTTCTAATATCTCCCTACCTCGTTCATTACTGTCTGAATTAAATGTCAAACCACCTAAAAATGTATACAAAAATATGAGCACACTTAAGATGTCACCCCCCCCCCCCAGAATTCTTTTTTTTCTTTCTAAAAGTAACAAAATTGTCAGATTTTGAGTTAATTTAATGTTCAAGGCATCATGAATACACCTGCCCTGTTTGTTTTGTTTTGCACCCTGATCATAGGCCTTAAGCCTAAGCCGAAATACATATTTGCAGGAAATGAGCTTTAAAACTGTACAATTTTCCCAGTCCCCAGGATTGTGCCAGGGGACAATGAAATTCACATGGCAAATCTCACTCCAAGCTTTCTTAAGATGTTGGCAGCCCTGCTATGCAGAAATCGCTATGCCATTTCCTGGTTGCAAAAAGCAACTATAGTGTAGAGAATCATACCATCTAAACCGCTGTGAAATATATTTTTCCATATCCAGAAATATAGTATTTATCTGTTTTGAAAGCTGGTGTACAAAACCCAAAGTAAGATGCAGAAAGGGAGGCATAGAAATACGCTACATAGAACATACCTCCCGCTTTGTAGACTTGCTTTCAATGAGAATGACAGATCTATAACACACATTTCTATGTGAATTTGACTGGGCAGGGGCGCAGCCGTGGATGGGCCTGGGAAGAAGACGGATGTGGAGTTCATGGGCTGGCGTGGTTACACGTGGTCTGAGGTTGTGAGGCCGGTTGGACATACTGCCAAATTCTGTAAAACAACATTGGAGGCGATTTTATGGTAGAGAAATGAACATTACATTCTCTGGCAACAGCTCTGGTGTACATTCCAGCAGTCAGCATGCCAATTGCACGCTCCCGCAATATTTGAGACACCTCTGGCATTGTGTTGTGTGTCAAAACTGTACATTTTAGAATGGCCTTTTATTGTCCCCAGCACAAGGTGCACCTGTGTAATGATCATGCTGTTTAATCGTCTTATTGATATGCCACACCTGTCAGGTGGATTATCTTGGCAAAGTAGAAATTCAGGCCAGAGTTCAAACTTGGTTTCATCAGACCAGAGAGTCTTGTTTCTCATGGTCTGGGTCCTTTGGGTGCCTTTTGGAAAACTCCAAGCGGGCTGTCATGTGCCTTTTACAGAGGCGTGGCTTCTGTCTGGCCACTCTACTACCATAAAGGCCTGATAGGTGGAGTGCTGCAGAGAAGGTTGTCCTTCTGGAATGTTCTCCCATCTTGACAGAAGAACTCTGGAGCTATGTCAGAGTGACCTTTGGGTTCTTGGTCACCTCCCTAACCAAGGCCCTTCTCCCTTGATGGCTCAGTTTTGGTGGTTCCAAACTTCTTCCATTTAATAATGATGGAGGCCACTGTGTTCTTGGGGACCTTCAATGGGCAGAAATGTTTTGGTACCCTTCCCCAGATATGTGCCTCGGAGGCTCTACGGACAATTCCTTCAACCTCATAGCTTGGTTTTTGCTCTGACATGCACTGTCCACTGTGGGACCTTATATAGACAGGTGTGTGCGTTTCCAAATCATGTCCAATCAATTGAATTTACCACAGGTGGACTCCAAGTTGTAGAAATATCAAGGATGATCAGTGGAAACAGGATGCACCTGAGCTCAATTTCAATGCTCATAGCAAACAATTCCTTTGTCCTCATCATTTTACATTTTAGTCATTTAGCAGACGCTCTTATCCAGAGCGACTTACAGTAGAGTGCATACATTTTATTACAATCAAGTTGTAATCAAGTTGAAGAAACATCAAGGATGATCAATGGAAACATTTTGCAAAAATGTGCAGCTCTCCTTTATTTTCAAAAAATTCAAAACCTGTTTTTGCTTTGACATTATGGGGCACTGTGTTTGAGATTTATTTATTTAATGCAGAGATGCAAAATGCAGAGAGAAGTGCATCTGGGCGCATAGTCAATCCAATGTCTGCATTGGGCCATGCAGCATTTACGGCGATACGGCCTCAGCAGAAGTCAGGCATTCATACCTCTTGCGCTTCGCCGAGCAGCGCAGAACTGTTGTCAAGGAAGTGAGTTTGTGTTTATACAGGGTGTACGGCCCCCACCTACCGTCATCCAATCATGTCAATGCGGAACTATACAGAGCCCTCTGCATTGTTACAACATTTAGGAGGTGCACGGCGAAGCGGTAAGGAGATTTGGCATCTGCATATCTCCTGGAGGCTCTGACCACATTTTCAAATCAAGCATAAATTGTCTTTTAGTCAATTAGGCCTCTTCAATGGATTTACAGTTGAAGTCGGAAGTTTACATACACCTTTGCCAAAATACTTTTAAACTCAGTTTTTCACAATTCCTGACATTTAATCTTAGTAAAAATTCCCTGTTTTAGGTCAGTTAGGATCACCACTTTATTTTAAGAATGTGAAATGTCAAAATAATAGTAGAGAGAATGATTTATTTCAGTTTTTATTTCTTTCATCACATTCCCAGTGGTCCAGAAGTTTACAAACACTCAATTAGTATTTGGTAGCATTTCCTTTAAATTTTTGAACTTGGGTAAAACGTTTCGGGTCGCCTTCCACAAGCGTCCCAAAATAAGTTGGGTGAATTTTGGCCCATTCCTCCTGACAGAGCTGGTGTAACAGTCAGGTTTGTAGGACTCCTTGCGCGCACACGCTTTTTCAGTTCTGCCCACACATTTTCTATAGGATTGAGGTCGGGGCTTTGTGATGGCCACTCCAATACCTTGACTTTGTCCTTAAGCCATTTTGCCACAACTTTGGAAGTATGCTTGGGGTCATTGTCCAGTTGGAAGACCCATTTGTGACCAAGCTTTAACTTCCTGACTGATGTCTTGAGATGTTGCTTCAATATATCCACATAATTGTCCTACCTCATGATTCCATCTATTTTGTGAAGTGCACCAGTCCCTCCTGCAGCAAAGCACCCCCACAACATGATGCTGCCACCCCCGTTCTTCACGGTTGGGATGGTGTTCTTCGGCTTGCAAGCCTCCCCCTTTTACGTCCAAACATAACGATGGTCATTATGGCCAAACAGTTCTATTTTTGTTCCATCAGACCAGAGACATTTCTCCAAAAAGTACAATCTTTGTCCCCATGTGCAGCTGCAAACCGTAGTCTGGCTTTTTTTTATGGCGGTTTTGGAGCAGTGGCTTCTTCCTTGCAAGGCGGCCTTTCAGGTTATGTCGATATAGGACTCGTTTTACTGTGGATATAGATCATTTTGTACCTGTATCCTCCAGCATCGTCACAAGGTCCTTTGCTGTTGTTCCTGGATTGATTTGCACTTTTGGCACCAAAGTATGTTCCACTCTAGGAGACAGAACGCGTCTCCTTCCTGAGCGGTATGACGGCTGCGTGGTCCCATGGTGTTTATACTTGCGTTCTTTTGTTTGTACAGATGAACGTGGTACCTTGAAGAAGAAAAAAAATCCCGCGAAGACGATATGCCCGCGGCGAAGACGATATGCCCGCGGCGAAGACGATATGCCCGCGGCGAAGACGATATGCCCGCCGTGAAGACGATATGCCCGCCGCGAAGACTATATTTGTATATATATTTTTTTTTTTTACCTGGCAAGACTATATGACTGCTGCAATGATAACCATGGTCATTGTAGTATAATGGTTGCTATGGCTATCATGGCTGTTGCCGTGTTAATGATTGCTGAAAAGAATAGGACCAGGCAGACACAAAGACTCCAAGACAGACGGAGTACTCTATAAGGCTTTTCCTAGATCAGCCCAGAGTGAACAGACCCGACACCAGTACTCTGACATTTTAGATCGCAGAACTCTTAACAGCTGGCCATAGATCAGCTTGGAGCGCGACCCCTGTTTTGTGTCGTTGTTTTGTTGTGAGAGCTGGTGTCTGCCTGTGAAGAGAGGAGTAGAGGGCAGCATAAAGAATACTGTTCATCTCCTCTTTGAAACGACTGATTGTGCCATAGAGAGGCAGAGAAGAGGCAGGAAAACGAACCAGATTGTGTGTTTTGCATATTGCAGACTCAGACCTGCGAGTAGGGCTGTGACGGTCATGGAATTTTGGATGATGGTTATTGCCCAGCCAAATGACTGCGTTCACAGTAATAACCGTTTTGAATAGCAACAACAACAAAAAAATGTAGCGCTCGTGAAAAATATTTTCTCCTCTCCGATCCTGACTGCATAGGTTGCCATGGAAATAGAATGAACAGGACGGGCGTCCCCATTCAAGTCAATAATGGCTGGGCTGACACCCATCGCAAGTGTACAGGGCCCATAGGCGCAAAGCAGGAAGTGAAAGCAGGATATGTACCCATTTTTTAATATGGGCTGTGATTTTGTTGATTCAACTCAAATGACGTGACAAAAATACATTCCATTGCATGTGGCACATCATTTGAATGAACGTTCTGTATTACCATGGAAATGATTGCATCACAATACCAAGCAGCCATTGTGAGTGTACCCATGAGTTTACCAGTCAGATTGCCAGAGTAAGAGATTCAAAGCCTGTTCTATTCATTATATATCTGTGCTGCTGCTGCATGAAGGCGGAGGGGGGCGTTGCCTAGGCAACCAAAGACTCGTTTGATACGACATCTTGCTTCTTTCAGTAAGAAGCAACAAAGTTGAACCAATATGTTAAGAGTCCGTGTTACCGCAGAAACGGACTCAACCACATGAATGCTTGGCCGTCCCGTCTTCAGTTAGCTGTTCGTTCCAGACAAAAAAAAACTTTTTTTATTTTCATTCCGTCAGCGAGCTTCGAGCGTGTTCTATTTTCTGTTACAATGTGGTAGTGACGGAGAGAGTCACAGGGTACTTCTGTTACAATGTGGTAGTGACGGACGGACGGCTGTTCACAATGCCCTTGGTCTAACTGCATGGCTGTTCCTGGCTGCTAGATACACACACCACCTCTCCTCTCTCCCCTCAACATCCCCTGTTTTATTCACTACCTCTGTCTCCATCTCCCTGGCCTCCCCTC
>NC_074692.1:44357902-44392902 GCF_029448725.1 Salvelinus fontinalis
TTAACGGTTTGGTCATATGGATAGCCTAGCTAGTTAACGGTTTGGTCATATGGATAGCCTAGCTAGTTAACGGTTTGGTCATATGGATAGCCTAGCTAGTTAACGGTTTGGTCATATGGATAGCCTAGCTATTGAACGGTTTGGTCATATGGATAGCCTAGCTATTGAACGGTTTGGTCATATGGATAGCCTAGCTAGTTAACGGTTTGGTCATATGGATAGCCTAGCTATTGAACGGTTTGGTCATATGGATAGCCTAGCTATTGAACGGTTTGGTCATATGGATAGCCTAGCTATTGAACGGTTTGGTCATATGGATAGCCTAGCTATTGAACGGTTTGGTCATATGGATAGCCTAGCTATTGAACGGTTTGGTCATATGGATAGCCTAGCTAGTTAACGGTTTGGTCATAGGGATAGCCTAGCTATTGAACGGTTTGGTCATATGGATAGCCTAGCTATTGAACGGTTTGGTCATATGGATAGCCTAGCTAGTTAACGGTTTGGTCATATGGATAGCCTAGCTATTGAACGGTTTGGTCATATGGATAGCCTAGCTATTGAACGGTTTGGTCATATGGATAGCCTAGCTATTGAACGGTTTGGTCATATGGATCGCCTAGCTAGTGAACGGTTTGGTCATATGGATAGCCTAGCTATTGAACGGTTTGGTCATATGGATAGCCTAGCTATTGAACGGTTTGGTCATATGGATAGCCTAGCTATTGAACGGTTTGGTCATATGGATCGCCTAGCTATTGAACGGTTTGGTCATATGGATAGCCTAGCTAGTGAACGGTTTGGTCATATGGATCGCCTAGCTATTGAACGGTTTGGTCATATGGATAGCCTAGCTATTGAACGGTTTGGTCATATGGATAGCCTAGCTAGTGAACGGTTTGGTCATATGGATAGCCTAGCTAGTGAACGGTTTGGTCATATGGATAGCCTAGCTAGTGAACGGTTTGGTCATATGGATAGCCTAGCTAGTGAACGGTTTGGTAATACGGATAGCCTAGCTAGTGAACGGGTTGGTAATACGGATAGCCTAGCTATTGAACGGTTTGGTCATAGGGATAGCCTAGCTATTGAACGGTTTGGTCATATGGATAGCCTAGCTAGTGAACGGTTTGGTCATATGGATAGCCTAGCTATTGAACGGTTTGGTCATATGGATAGCCTAGCTATTGAACGGTTTGGTCATATGGATAGCCTAGCTATTGAACGGTTTGGTCATATGGATAGCCTAGCTATTGAACGGTTTGGTTATATGGATCGCCTAGCTAGTTAACGGTTTGGTCATATGGATAGCCTAGCTATTGAACGGTTTGGTCATATGGATAGCCTAGCTAGTTAACGGTTTGGTCATATGGATAGCCTAGCTAGTGAACGGTTTGGTCATATGGATAGCCTAGCTATTGAACGGTTTGGTTATATGGATCGCCTAGCTAGTTAACGGTTTGGTCATATGGATAGCCTAGCTAGTTAACGGTTTGGTCATATGGATAGCCTAGCTATTGAACGGTTTGGTCATATGGATAGCCTAGCTATTGAACGGGTTGGTAATACGGATAGCCTAGCTATTGAACGGTTTGGTAATACGGATAGCCTAGCTAGTTAACGGTTTGGTCATATGGATAGCCTAGCTAGTGAACGGTTTGGTCATATGGATAGCCTAGCTATTGAACGGTTTGGTAATACGGATAGCCTAGCTATTGAACGGTTTGGTCATACGGATAGCCTAGCTATTGAACGGTTTGGTCATATGGATAGCCTAGCTATTGAACGGTTTGGTCATATGGATAGCCTAGCTATTGAACGGTTTGGTCATATGGATAGCCTAGCTATTGAACGGTTTGGTCATACGGATAGCCTAGCTATTGAACGGTTTGGTCATACGGATAGACACTTATGATTTCAAAACCATTAATCTTGAAGCGACGGGGGGAGCGGGTTTCCAAAATGTTATTATATCACACGAAATGATACAGAATAGTACAGAAATGATACAGAATATTGTAGAATAAAACAGAATAATACAGAATGTACAGACTGACTTGACAAATGATCCAGTGGATAATGATAATATGCTGGTTAAAAGTCTCCACTCCCTATTTTAATTTGCTCCATGGCTCCTGCGGCCAAGTGGAGGCTATGGCGCCATGGGGAGGCTATGGCGCCATGGGGAGGCTATGGCGCCAAGGGGAGGCTATGGCGCCAAGGGGAGGCTATGGCGCCAAGGGGAGGCTATGGCGCCAAGGGGAGGCTATGGCGCCAAGGGGAGGCTATGGCGCCAAGGGGAGGCTATGGCGCCAAGGGGAGGCTATGGCGCCAAGGGGAGGCTATGGCGCCAAGGGGAGGCTATGGCGCCAAGGGGAGGCTATGGCGCCAAGGGGAGGCTATGGCGCCAAGGGGAGGCTATGGCGCCAAGGGGAGGCTATGGCGCCAAGGGGAGGCTATGGCGCCAAGCGGAGGCTATGGCGCCAAGCGGAGGCTATGGCGCCAAGGGGAGGCTATGGCGCCAAGGGGAGGCTATGGCGCCAAGGGGAGGCTATGGCGCCAAGGGGAGGCTATGGCGCCAAGGGGAGGCTATGGCGAACAGGTGTTTGGTTTAGCTCAGTCGTGACTCACATAGAGGAAGAACTTTGCAGGAATTTCTGATGAATAAACGAGGCGAAGCTGGTTGTTGGTAACGTTAACAAAATAAACCTGGAAAGTATTAGAACGTCGTAACAAACAGCATTAAAATATCGGAAGTTACCACTTCAAACACCAAATATATCATACTTTGACTAAAATGACGACTTATTTACTTAAATCATTGTGTAACATCATGGGTAAGCTATGGGTCTTGTCTTTCAGCTGAAACCAGGTGAAGTTTCGCTCTTGTGGGCATTTTTAAGGCGTCTGTACAAGGTTGGATAAAAGTGAGCTCTACAACGGGAAGGTTGGTCAAGGTCAACTGGATGCTCTGACTGTGTCGTCTAATTCTACTTCGTTGGCCCATTGTGAGGTCCAAGGTATCTGTGACCAACAGATGCATATCTGTATTCCCAGTCATAAATCCATAGATTAGGGCCTAATGAATTTATTTAAATTGACTGATTACCTCGTATGAACTGTAACTCAGTAAAATCTTTGAAATTGTTGCATGTTGCGTTTTATATTTTTGTTCAGTGTATTTCTTTGGCCATTTTGAGGTGGAATTTGATGTAGCTCAGAACGTGTGTAATTTGGTTGGATTTGAAGAAAGCTAGTCTAAAAGCAGGAGAGGTAGAGCGGAAAGGATGTTCCTCGAAGCGGGTAAATATGTTTAGCTTGTCCGGGAACAAAAGTGGTGGTATTTGACCTCCTTAGGATTAAATAAAGGTTAGACTAAATACAATGAAAAATTACCCATCTGATATTGGAAAGTATTGGCTCACAATTCACTGTGTTGGTCCGTGGAATTCCGTTCACTGTGTTGGTCCGTGGAATTCCGTTCACTGTGTTGGTCCGTGGAATTCCGTTCACTGTGTTGGTCTGTGGAATTCCGTTCACTGTGTTGGTCCGTGGAAATCCGTTCACTGTGTTGGTCCGAGGAAATCCGTTCACTGTGTTGGTCCGTGGAATTGAGAGCAGATCTGTAATCAACAAACGCAGGGAATGGAGGGAAGGCTGACTCACTGTTATGTGGTTATAAAACATTGTTTTGTCTGGATTTATCTCAAACGTGTTTTGACAGTAAAGAACCGTGGAGAACTTTAAATCCCTCAGATTATTCTGATTTAAGGTTGGGATGGTTTATTATAAAATGATTTTAGGACTGGCATTTGCTTATGATTGTATGAATTTCCCATCAATATATTAGGATAGATACGCTGGTGTAGAACTTTCTTCTGAAACCAAATACTTTTAGTGTATGTGTGGGAAAATTCCAACTTGTCCAATTATTTCCTCAATTAAATTTGAACACTGGTATTTCTTTAAGCGGGCCAAAGCTGCTATGTGCTTCTACAGAAGTTAAGTCTCTCTTTGGGGGGAGGGGGGGGGGTGATTTGTGTCATAGGTGAGTGTTTGTATGTGAGCCTGTATGTAAGGGATGAGTGTATAAATAGAAGTGTGTGTGTGTGTGTGATTTTGGTCTCTAAGAACTTCATTCTGTTTTAGTTGTATTGTTTGTATATCATTGTAGTTTAAATTTGTGTGACTTGTCCATCAGTGTTTTTTTGTTTTTTGTGGACACCAGGAAGAGTAGCGAATGGGGATACAAAGAGACGGGAATATTCTAGAATGCGCAGATGGGAGAGTTCTGTGAAGGTTCTAGAATGAGCAGATGGGAGAGTTCTGTGTAGGTTCTAGAATGGTTCTGGTGTCTGTCTGCTGCAGCTGTCTCGTTTCACTGTTTCCCTGTTTAGAATATCAAGCCTGACAATTCCCCCTGACACACACACACACACACACACACACACACACACACACACACACACACACACACACACACACACACACACACACACACACACACAGAGCTATCTGGTTCTGTTCCACCGTTGAAACACCTTCTGAAAGATCCGTGTTGTTTCCCTTGTCAGTAGAACTGTCCCTTTCATCGTGCCATCTAAAAGCCAACTCATCTAAAAGCCAACTCATCTAAAAGCCAACTCATCTAAAAGCCAACTCATCTAAAAGCCTACTCATCTAAAAGCCAACTCATCTAAAAGCCTACTCATCTAAAAGCCTACTCATCTAGAAGCCCACTCTTCTAAAAGCCAACTCATCTAGAAGCCCACTCTTCTAAAAGCCCACTCTTCTAAAAGCCCACTCTTCTAAAAGCCTACTCATCTAAAAGCCAACTCATCTAAAAGCCTACTCATCTAGAAGCCTACTCATCTAGAAGCCTACTCATCTAGAAGCCTACTCATCTAAAAGCCTACTCATCTAGAAGCCTACTCATCTAAAAGCCTACTCATCTAGAAGCCTACTCATCTAGAAGCCTACTCATCTAGAAGCCTACTCATCTAGAAGCCTACTCATCTAGAAGCCTACTCATCTAGAAGCCTACTCATCTAGAAGCCTACTCATCTAGAAGCCTACTCATCTAGAAGCCTACTCATCTAGAAGCCTACTCATCTAGAAGCCTACTCATCTAGAAGCCTACTCATCTAGAAGCCTACTCATCTAAAAGCCTACTCATCTAGAAGCCTACTCATCTAGAAGCCTACTCATCTAAAAGCCTACTCATCTAGAAGCCTACTCTTCTAGAAGCCTACTCATCTAAAAGCCTACTCTTCTAGAAGCCTACTCTTAACATGCCCAAAATGCAGTAGTGTCGATAAGCTGCTTGACAACATCCCGGGTTCGTCTTACCTTCTCGTTGTTAGCAGTTTGAGTATGCAGACCTTTATCCATTTAATGAATCAATGCAGTTTTTTTCCCCAAAAGCTTGAATCTAATGTGGGTAGTGAAAGGGGTCCCCCCCCCCCCCCCCCCCCCAAAAAAAACCACTACATTGTGGTTAGCGTTAGCTAGCCATTCTGGCGGAGAAAACTGCACTCTGGTAGCAAGCTAGTTAGGCCAAATTTAAATAAATGGCGCAACTCGACACAAACAAAGCTCTAAAACCAAGAAAACAGTATATAATCTGCCTCCGTATCCTGTAGTTTAAATAAACTAATTTGAATTGAATAATTTCCTAAAAATGCTTCTATCGCTATTCACCATCTTAATCTATCCAATAATATCACCAACTTACCATGTTTCTAAGTCACACATGCGTAGTACCAGGGTAATTCTCTGATCCTTTGATCAGAGAATTGATTTGGTTGGAGGACGTCCTCTGGAAGTCATCATAATTACCATGTAAGTCTATGGAAGGGGTTGAGGAGCACAAGCTTCCTAGGTTTTGTATTGAAGTCAATGTAGCCAGAGGAGGATGGAAACTAGTGGTCCTCCAGCTACACCATAGTGCTGTTGTGACTACTGTAGACCTTCATTGCGTAAGTGGAATGCACTATATAATCCTTATATAGTGCACTACTTTTGACCAGAACCATATGGGTCCTGGTCAAAAGTAGTGCACTATAAAGGGAATAGGGTGCCATTTCCCAACAGGTTATGTATCCGTCCATAGTCACTATGCAACATTGAGGATCAAGCAGTAGCCATTGTAGGGACTACATTGTGTGAATGCTGTAGTTTAGTGGGTGTTGTGTGTTTCGCTGGCCCAACATCAACCATAAGGGTCTGATAGGGCACTAAGTAAGTGTTCTAGAGATATCTGGGCTCTGGGACAGAGGGAGGGAGGGAGGGAGCTAGAGGGAGGGAGCTGGAGAGATGGAGGCAGAGAGCTGGAGAGAGGGTGGGCTGTGGGACAGAGGGAGGGAGGGAGGGAGGGAGGGAGCTAGAGGGAGGGAGGGAGCTGGAGAGATGGAGGCAGAGAGCTGGAGAGAGGGTGGGCTGTGGGACAGAGGGAGGGAGTTGGAGAGAGGATGGGCTGTGGAACAGAGGGAGGGAGCTGGAGAGAGGGAGGGAGCTGGAGAGAGGGAGGGAGCTGGAGAGAGGGAGGGAGCTGGAGAGAGGGAGGGAGCTGGAGAGAGGGAGGGAGCTGGAGAGAGGGAGGGTGGGACAGAGGGAGGGAGCTGGAGAGAGGGTGGGACAGAGGGAGGGAGCTGGAGAGAGGGTGGGACAGAGGGAGGGAGCTGGAGAGAGGTTGGGACAGGGGGAGGGAGGGTGCTGGAGCGAGGGTGGACTGTGTGTGAGTGGCACAAGCGCTAGTAGAATGGGATGTTTTAGGAAGGAGATTCGTAGCCCATGTGCCCAGAGCACACAATCAGTTAATGTGTTAGTCTGGCTTTCAAGCTGTTTACATTTAAATTCCCTGTTAGACAATAGGCTTTCTGTAGGAGAAAATGTGCTGCATTTACCTCCTATATGAATTGACTTTGATAATCTATTGGGGGAAACAAATCAGACAGTTCCATTGTGTATCAGGATGAGTTTTTTGATCAGAAGGTGATATTTCTCTGGGGGGGTTGAATCCTGTGTGGTGGACATGGGCATCACAGGCAGGTTGTTTCTGTCCAAACCCAGGTTGAAATACCATTCAAAATCATTACAAATACTGACTCTGGGCTTGATTGAGCTTCCCTTGTGCAATGGAAGCAATGAGAAAGTGCAAACCCCTGTTCATCTGGCACTCCAGGTCAGGCCGAAGCAAATGCAAAAATAATTTGAGAGATTTTAAATGGTATTTGAACACAGCTGACTCCACTGCAGTGGTCAGACAGAACCTTCTGTCTGACACATTCTAACACATTCTGGCGGTGAGAGAAAACGGGTTTGTTGTCGTACCTACTCCCATAATCTTTTGCTTGTGTCTGGGTTCTGCCGCTTTGTGATCAGTTGGGCTACCAGGTAGACAGGCTGATATTATACTGTGCGCCATGACGCTGTCCCTGTCTGCCCAAATACAGGCCTCCATTCAACTCATAAACAACATTTCAGCTCGCGTCTTCACACAAATATAGGTCTGGGTAGAGTTCATAAACAACGTGTCAGCTACCTACAGTAGAGGTCTTCACAATTTAAAGTTAGACCCGTTTAGAAATGGATCTGTGGCTTTCGCAACAGACCCAAAATGCTTTTTCTTTTTCTTTAAGAGACCCATTTTTTTTTTTTTTTTTTTTTTTATCTTCAGCGACTTACAAGAGTCAGTGCATACATTTTTGTACTTTTTCTATGACTCTGCCACGTTCAAAGTCACTGAGCTTTTCAGTAAGGCCGTTCTACTGCCAGTGTTTGTCTATGGAGATTGCATGGCCGTGTGCTTGGTTTTTATACACCTGTCAACAATGGGTGTTGGCTGAAATAATAGCCGAATTCACTCATTTAAAGGGAATGTCCACATACTTTTGTGTATATATATAGTGCGTGTTCAAATGCAGTGGCTTCAGAAAATATTCACACATTTTGTTGTGCTACAGCCTGATTCTATCATTGATCAAATGGAGATTTTGTGTCACTGGCCTCCACAGAATACCCCATAATGTCAAAGTGGAATTATGTTTTTTTTTAAAGATTTTTATTTTTTACAAATGAATAAAACATGAACGTTTAAAATGTCTTGTGTCGATAAGTATTCGACCCCTTTGTTAATGGCAAGACTAAATAAGTTCAGGAGTACAAATGTACTTAATAAGTTGCATGGACTGTGTGTGCAAAAATATTGTTTTAACATAATTTTTCATAATGATTACCTCATGATTACCTCATGATTACCTAATCTCTGTAATGTCCCTCAGTTGAGCAGTGAATTTCAAAAACAGATTCAAGCGCAAAGACTAGGGAGGTTTCCCTCTCAAAGAAGAGCACATTTTGAAATTTGATATCTCTTTGATCGTGGTCGTATTAATTACACTTTGGATAGTGTATCAATACACCCAGTCACTACAAAGATACAGGCTTCCTTCCAAACTCAGTTCCCGGAGAGGAAGGAAATTCTCTTTTTTTCGACTGATACCCCATGTCATTGATCCACAATCCATAGATAAGGCTGTACAGTTTAATAAGTATGCCCCACAATGCAATTCTAAAGTATAAAACATCCGGTGTGATTTCAACAGATTTGTCAAATTAATAAATTATTGTCTTTTGTTGATTTTATATAACATTCCAACCTTGTCTTAAATTATGGCATAATTCTACTATTTCTATTAATTTGCATCACTGTCAATGACACTTTTATTTTGAAGGCAAACCGCAAATTCCACTTAGGTTAGAGTCATTTAAAACTCGTTTTTCAACCACTCCTCAAATGTTTTGTTAACAAACTATAGTTTTGGCAAGTCGGTTAGGACATCTGCTTTGTGCATGACACAAGTCATTTTTCCAACAATTGTTTACAGACAGATTATTTCACTTATAATTCACTGTATCACAATTCCAGTAAAGCTAGCTACCCCAGAAGTTGAGGTCGAACAAATGATGCTTTATTACCAACGCGGTATTGTAAAACACATAGTTCATGGCCGGTGTTTGCTTGTTTGCAGACTAGTTTGTACAGCTTTGACAGTGCTACTGTATCTTTTTTGACACTCAGTGCCCCAAACGGCGTCCCATAGTATGGCGTGCGTCCCATAGTATGGCGTGCGTCCCATAGTATGGCGTGAAGCTAGTAACATTGATGCTATTACTGTGTATCTCAGATAGGGCAATGTTGGAAAAGTAGCGCACTTGGTAGAGTTAACCGGTGCTCGACCAGTCGGCGAAAGCCAACCTCACCCGCGACAGGGCAATGAATTCCTTTATCTTGGCATTAGTGGATTTCACCTTTTTGTTGTCTCGCTGAATTTCTTTACTTGTTGACTGGCACAAAATTTTACGTGGCGTCATTACTTCATGTACCTTCGTTATATACGTATGCACGTCGGGCGTTAAACTAGACATCAGCCGATACCGATGTTGGCATTTTTAGGTAATATCGGCCGATATGTTCACGACATATCGTGCATGCCTAGTCACAACAATTCATCGATAGGTATGCTATGATGCTGGTGAAGTTGTCTCGCGCACCTACAGTGCTGGTTATAAAAAAAAGCTAGCTAGCTCATGGATGCAAACAATGTTCTTCCTCAAAAACATAGGAAAACAACATCTGTTTCAGTAGCTATATAGTTAGCTAGCTAACTATATAGCTAAGTGTCCTCATCTAAAATAACCCTAATTTACAAGACAATTCTTATTTGATTAATTGCGGTCGGACTCATCTGTGAAGCTAGCCACAATAAGGACTTTGGGGTTGGCCTTCAAAATAAAAGTATGTCATTGACAGTGATGCAAATGAGTACAAATAGTAGAATTATGCCATAATTGAATAGATCATGGTAAACGAGGTTGGAATGTTGTTATATAAAATCATTAAAAAAAACAATTTGTTAATTTGACAAAAATAGTCGTAGTAGTATAATACTTTAGAATTGCATCGGGGGTATACTTATTTCACTGTACAGCCTTACCTATGGATTGTGGATCAATGACATGGGGTATCAGTCTACTCAGTGACACCCAGAGAACATTTTCCATCGTAGCTCTTATTGCGGGACTCTGAAACAACTGTGAATTGAACCATTTATTGTCGACCTATGTGTATTGAACACTATTCCCGAGGAAAAACAATACCGCGTGGATGTTTTGGAGTCTGACAACTCTGAGGAGGATGTTGGGAAACAGTATATTGGGTAATGAGTAGACTTAATACCCCATTTCATTGATCTCCAATCCTTAGGTAAAGCTGTACAGTACAATATGAATGTCAAAACACACAATAAGCTGACTGGGGATGTGATTTCACACAGTCACAGTCCCGCGATAAGAGCTACAACGATAATATTTGCGTAAACTCTTCACGGTTGTGTTCTGTGCGTGTCACCGAGTAGACTGATACCCCATTACATTGCTTCACATTCCAACCTTGTTTAACATCGTCTAGTCTAAATATTGCATAGTTCCACCAATTGTAACCTTCTGCGTCACTTTCAAAGAGGTACTTTTATTTTTAAGGCAACCCGCAAATTCCACTATTGTGCCTAAACCTTGTTGTGGCTAGCTTCACAACACATAGTCTGGTCGAGCCTCACTAGCCAGATGAAGCTAGCTGCGGCTGCTTGTAACGTTAGCTTTGGGCAACGGTTAAGTAGCTGGCTAGCTATTTATTTTCATGAACTGAAGTTCAATTTCAATAGGAGAACAACAAGTGGCTACCTAGCTAATACTTACTCACAAGGATTCCTAAATCATTGCTAAGAATAGTGAAAATGACTGCAGTTTCTACTGGTCATTGTTTTCAGGCTGGTTGTATTGTTGCTAGCTAGGTTCCAAGCTAACGCTAGCTACCCCAGAAGTTGCGGTCAAACAAATAATGCTTTATTACCAACGCGGTATTGTAAACACATCGTTCGTGGCCCGGTGTGTGCTTGTTTGCAGACTTTTTTGTACAGCTTTGACAGCGCTACTGATAGTGGTGGCGCTTGGCTTGCACGTGCAAATTCAGAACACACAACATTCTATAATAGAACTGTTATTTGACGTGTCAAATTAAAAGCTTATTTAATTCGTCAAATAGTGTTATTTGACGTATCTTTTTTGACACGCAAACAGTGTTTCATAGTATGTCGTGAAGCTGATAGCAGTGACGCTAATACTGTGTAACTCCGGTAGGGCAACATCTGAAAAATAGCGCACTTGGTAGTGTGTACCGGTGCTCGACCAGTCGTTGAAAGCCAACATCACCCACGACAGAGAACAGTTTATTGTCAAGGGCAATGCATTCCATTATCTTGGCAGTACTGGATTTCGCCTTTGAGTTGTCTCGCTGAAATGTTCTTACTCTTTCAAATGACTGCTCGACTTGTTGACTGCTCGATCCACACAGCAGACAGGTTAGGAATGCTGTGTTGCATGTGTAGCGCAAAATTTTACGTGCCGTCATTACTTCATATGTTACATAGGTATGCACGTCAGCTTTGACATCGGTTTTCGAAGGTATTGTCTGTGGAGCTCCGAGACAGAATTTGTGCCGAGGCACAGATCTGGGGAAGGGTACCAAAACATTTCTTCAGCATTGAAGGTCCCCAAGAACACAGTGGCCTCTGTCATTCTTAAATGGAAGAAGTTTGGAACCACCAAGACTCTTTCTAGACCTGGCCGCCCGGCCAAACTGAGCAATTGGGAGAGAAGGGACTTGGTCGGAGAGGTGACCAAGAACACGACGGTCACTCTGTCAGAGCTCCAGAGTTCATCTGTGGAGATGGGAGAACCTTCCAGAAGGACAACCATCTCTGCAGCACTCCACCAATCAGGCCTTTATGGTAGAATGGGCAGACGGAAGCCACTCCTCCAGTAAAATTAAGATTTTCCTCCTAAGTGTCCACAGAAAGTTTCTAATGTACAGAAAACAGTTCAACAGTCCCTACGATGAAATACGTAGCCTGTAGGTTCTAACATGCCTTGGGTAAAATAAATACATTAATTCCATGTTACAGCAAATGCACATTATGCCCCTTGTAAATGACATAGAAAAAGCCGACAAATATCCCAGTATGCATCTAGTTACACCAAACGAGTCCTTCATGTTGATACAAATCAAATTTATTTATATAGCCCTTCGTACATCAGCTGATATCTCAAAGTGCTGTACAGAAACCCAGCCTAAAACCCCAAAAAGCAAGCAATGCAGGTGTAGAAGCACGGTGGCTAGGGAAAACTCCCTAGAAAGGCCAGAACCAAGGAAGAAACCTAGAGAGGAACCAGGCTATGAGGGGTGGCCAGTCCTCTTCTGGCTGTGCCGGGTGGAGATTATAACAGAACATGGCCAAGATGTTCAAATGTTCATACATTGTTCAGAAATTTGTTCAAATGTCACTGGGCACTCTTGGTACTACTTCCGTTTGTTACAACATTTTTACATTTTAGTCATTTAGCAGACGCTCTTATCCAGAGCGACTTACAGTAGAGTGCATACATTTTATTACATTTTACATACTGAGACAAGGATTTCCCTACCGGCCAAACCCTCCCTAACCCGGACGACGCTATGCCAGTTGTGCGTCGCCCCACGGACCTCCCGGTTGCGGCCGGCTGCGACAGAGCCTGGGCGCGAACCCAGCCCAGTCTGGGCGCGAACCCAGAGACTCTGGTGGCGCAGCTAGCACTGCGATGCAGTGCCCTCGACCACTGCGCCACCCGGGAGGCCCCAAGGTGGGTGTCATAGCCCGACTCCCCCTTTTTCTTGGAATCCACATTCCTGGCGCCCAATAGTCTAGCTGGTAAACCCCAGTAACACGGTAGTTGTAAAAAGATGGTTGGCAGATCACCAGAATGTATGTCTCCTCGACCTCCTCAGGGGACACGCAAAATCTTTTGTCTGGAGGGTGTGGTCTATATATTGCAGCATAAATCTTTTGTCTGGAGGGTGTGGCCTATATTGCAGCATAAATCTTTTGTCTGGAGGGTGTGGTCTATATTGCAGCATAAATCTTTTGTCTGGAGGGTGTGGCCTATATTGCAGCATAAATCTTTTGTCTGGAGGGTGTGGCCTATATTGCAGCATAAATCTTTTGTCTGGAGGGTGTGGTCTATATTGCAGCATAAATCTTTTGTCTGGAGGGTGTGGCCTATATTGCAGCATAAATCTTTTGTCTGGAGGGTGTGGTCTATATTGCAGCATAAATCTTTTGTCTGGAGGGTGTGGCCTATATTGCAGCATAAATCTTTTGTCTGGAGGGTGTGGTCTATATTGCAGCATAAATCTTTTGTCTGGAGGGTGTGGCCTATATTGCAGCAATTACCAACAAATGACAGCGATAGGCTAATGCTATTTATTTGACAACAGACTTACTTATATCCTGTCATTTAACTAAATACAGCGCACATAAGACAGAACTTCATTTGGCCAACAAAAATGTCTCAACAAAATGAAACAAAACACTTTTTGCATATTTAAAGAAGTGGTTTAGATTCTTAAATAGATATACAATAATGATAATAAGAAAACAAATGATAAATATTATTGTAAAATTAAAAAAAAAATCTTTGTCCACCACAATAATAAAACTCTTCCCTTGTCGGTTTCTTTTCACTGTACTCAAGTCTCCTCTAACTTTCATTTTACTTCAATGAAAAAGTCCTCCATCTTTGCAATCAACAGTAGCCAAGGCTCCTTTCACTTGGCAGCAGGGGCAGGTGAGCAGCTGGAACCAGTGTCAGCTGGACATAAGCTATACGTTTTATTGAGTTGCAATTGGCTGACACATAACAAGCTTGCGCTGCTCTCATCATGTCACACACACATTCAATTAACAGAGGACGGGTCCAGTTGATAAATGCATTAAATTAACAGAGGATGGGTCCAATCTGGTCCAGTTGATAAATGCATTAAATTAACAGAGGACGGGTCCAATCTGGTCCAGTTGATAAATGCATTAAATTAACAGAGGATGGGACCAGTCGATAAATACATTAAATTAACAGAGAACGGGTGCAATCTGGTCCAGTTGATAAATGCATTAAATTAACAGAGGATGGGACCAGTCGATAAATACATTAAATTAACAGAGGACGGGTGCAATCAAGTTCAGTCGATTTAAATACATTTGAATTGCACGTACCGAGACCCGTGGCAATTATATCAGACCTGACCCAGGTCCTAGACAAAAGTAAGAGACCCGGACATGGAATTTGTGTCTCTAGGACCCTAGAAGACCCCTAACAAATCAAATCAAGTTTATTTTATATAGCCCTTCGTACATCAGCTAATATCTCAAAGTGCTGTACAGAAACCCAGCCTAAAACCCCAAACAGCTAGTAATGCAGGTGTAGAAGCACGGTGGCTAGGAAAAACTCCCTAGAAAGGCCAAAACCTAGGAAGAAACCTAGAGAGGAACCAGGCTATGAGGGGTGGCCAGTCCTCTTCTGGCTGTGCCGGGTGAAGATTATAACAGAACATGGCCAAGATGTTCAAAATGTTCATAAATGACCAGCATGGTCAAATAATAATCAGGAATAAATGTCAGTTGGCTTTTCATAGCCAATCATTAAGAGTTGACAACAGCAGGTCTGAGACAGGTAGCACGTCCGGTGGACATTTATGCTGCAAGACATACTGACCTATAGTGTTCACCCAAATACAGATCTGGAGTCTGTTCATAAACAAGTGTCTACTTAGAGCAATTTACTGTCTTCACCTAAGTACAGGTCTGGGTATAGCTCATAAATAATGTGTCAAGTTACCTAGTATCTACTGTCATCACCCAAATACAGGTCTGGAATCTGTTCATAAACAAGTGTCTGCTTAGAGCTATCTACTGTCGTCACCCAAGTACAGGTCTGGGAACAGCTCATAAACAAGTTGTCAGCTACCTAGTATGTACTGTTTTCACCCAAATACAGGTCTGAGGTCAGGGTCTAAATATGTTTATGCTGTTGCTAGTGTGTAACTGGTTGAATCCATAAACATGTTTTGTTCATCTGAGAATAGCCCCTAGCTGTCTGCCTGTCTCAGCCTTGAGAAGTCTACATGTACTTATAGGCTCATTTCAAAACCTCTCGCTGCTTGTTTGTGTTGTGGTGGTGACTCTCTCTCACTAAGAACCTTTTTAAGACGGCGAGCTGCGGCAGCAGCAGGACTAAAGCAGTAAGAGCAGGGTTCAGACTAGTCCTTTACTACACCGTAAATCATGTTTGACGCCGTCTAAGGGCTGGTGTATACTGGAAGACGGTAATGTTTTTAATGCTTATTTGAATTACTACTTGCTTGGTAGGTATATGTTTTTTGCTTGGTCCTTCTGCTTGGTTTATATATTCTGCTTGGTAGTTATACTATGCAATTTGTTGTAAACTAGACACCGAACTAGTGGCATTAGCAGTAGGTTGTAGCTAGTGTAGGTTGCTAACCGGGAGGCTTTGTAGTGTCGTCAGCGTACTAATGTTGGGAAAGGGGGATACCTAGTCAGTTGTACTACTGAAGGCATTCAAGCGAGATGTCTTCCTCATTTAACTAAACACCTCTGCTACGAGCTGCCTTAACTCCCACAACAACTGGAGTGGATGTTGATTAACTGCTTTGCTCAAGATTTTTTTTCCACGTTACCGGCTCGGGGATTTGAACAAGCAACCTTTCGGTTACTGTCCCAACGCTCTAACCGTTAGGCTAGGTTGATAACTGGGAGACTGTATAGTGGTATCAGCTAGGTGGTGGATGATAACTGGGAGACTGTATAGTGGTATCAGCTAGGTGGTGGATGATGACTGGGAGACTGTATAGTGGTATCAGCTAGGTGGTGGATGAGGACTGGGAGACTGTATAGTGGTATCAGCTAGGTGGTGGATGATGACTGGGAGACTGGTATCAGCTAGGTGGTGGATGAGGACTGGGAGACTGTATAGTGGTATCAGCTAGGTGGTGGATGATAACTGGGAGACTGGTATCAGCTAGGTGGTGGATGATAACTGGGAGACTGTATAGTGGTATCAGCTAGGTGGTGGATGATAACTGGGAGACTGGTATCAGCTAGGTGATGGATGATAACTGGGAGACTGGTATCAGCCAGGTGATGGATGATAACTGGGAGACTGTATAGTGGTATCAGCTAGGTGGTGGATGATAACTGGGAGACTGTATAGTGGTATCAGCTAGGTGGTGGATGATGACTGGGAGACTGTATAGTGGTATCAGCTAGGTGGTGGATGATAACTGGGAGACTGTATAGTGGTATCAGCTAGGTGGTGGATGATGACTGGGAGACTGGTATCAGCTAGGTGGTGGATGATGACTGGGAGACTGTATAGTGGTATCAGCTAGGTGGTGGATGATGACTTGGAGACTGTATAGTGGAATCAGCTAGGTGGTGGATGATGACTGGGAGACTGTATAGTGGTATCAGCTAGGTGGTGGATGATAACTGGGAGACTGTATAGTGGTATCAGCTAGGTGGTGGATGATGACTGGGAGACTGTATAGTGGTATCAGCTAGGTGGTGGATGATGACTGGGAGACTGGTATCAGCTAGGTGGTGGATGATAACTGGGAGACTGTATAGTGGTATCAGCTAGGTGGTGGATGATGACTGGGAGACTGGTATCAGCTAGGTGGTGGATGATGACTGGGAGACTGGTATCAGCTAGGTGGTGGATGATGACTGGGAGACTGTATAGTGGTATCAGCTAGGTGGTGGATGATAACTGGGAGACTGTATAGTGGTAACAGCTAGGTGGTGGATGATGACTGGGAGACTGGTATCAGCTAGGTGGTGGATGATAACTGGGAGACTGTATAGTGGTATCAGCTAGGTGGTGGATGATAACTGGGAGACTGTATAGTGGTATCAGCTAGGTGGTGGATGATAACTGGGAGACTGTATAGTGGTATCAGCTAGGTGGTGGATGATGACTGGGAGACTGGTATCAGCTAGGTGGTGGATGATAACTGGGAGACTGGTATCAGCTAGGTGGTGGCTGGTGACTGGGAGGTGCTGATATAGGATCAGTGTAGCCTTTTATATCATAATGAATAAGATGATATGGTTACTGATCCTCGATGATCAACCTGCTCCAAGGCTCTTGATGGATACTGGCCCAAATCAGATGCCATCTAATCAGGATGGAAACCCAGCATAGGTGGGGGAAAAAGCTGTGAAATGTGATCAGACTTTTATAGCAGCTGTCAGCAGGGCCTTGTTGTAGTGTCATAATGCTACTTCCCAACGCTGAACACATAGCTCACATCTCATTCACCACACACAGTCTTTTTATAGCCTCGCCGCTGACAGTGTCCAGCTAACAGGGATGATTTGATTATTTTTAAAGTGCAGATGACGATACAATGATTTTCCTATTGTGGCTGGTTATCAGAGTTGTCTTCTGCTTACGTTTGACATGCGTGCAGGCACAGACACACACACACACACACACACACACACAGACACACACACACACACACACACACGATTGGGCAGTATCAAGATGTTCATACCGTTCCTGTACCGGGGTGTATGGTATTATTGGCAGTGCACAAAAGGACGCTATTCCCGCCCCGTCAGTATTTCAAAATACCCCGATATACGGAATGCTGCCCAGCCCTACACTCCCTTTAGTGGGCTTGTGTTCATCAAATACGACGCCTCTCATCCACCTTTTGTCGTCTTCATTCACCGCGTGTTTACCAGTATTCAGTAGACTCTCAGGATATCTAGCCTAATCATGACCTCTAACCTCTCTTTGCTTTGTTTTGTTTGTCAGATGAGGGAAGGGTGTAGATGGGACTGTCTCAGCTCTGAGCCATGGAATGCCCCCTCCGTCCGCCACTAGCCTGCTCTTCTCCACAGACTGACTTCCAGACGCTGAGTTAACGACACGTTGCTCCCCTCCAACTGAACACAACCAGGAAGGGGAAGAAGTCACAGCGGAGCTTCGTACGCACAGAGGAAAGGATTTTCAGCTCCTCTCCAACATATTAACAGCTAGCTCACCTTAGTTGGGGTTAGTTTTCCCTTGTCTTCTCTGTGGATTTGGGATTTTTTTTT
Source organism: Salvelinus fontinalis (assembly GCF_029448725.1). Lineage (NCBI taxonomy): Eukaryota > Metazoa > Chordata > Actinopteri > Salmoniformes > Salmonidae > Salvelinus > Salvelinus fontinalis. The sequence goes on from NC_074692.1 coordinate 44,375,959, forward strand.
AATAGAGAGTCAAGATGGTGGATTTAGAGGAGTACCTGTGGATGGTGATCCTGGGCTTCGTCATAGCCTTCATCCTGGCCTTCTCTGTGGGGGCCAACGACGTGGCCAACTCGTTCGGGACGGCGGTGGGGTCGGGGGTGGTGACTCTGAGACAGGCCTGTATCCTGGCGTCCATCTTTGAGACGTTGGGTTCCATGCTTCTTGGAGCCAAGGTGGGGGAGACCATACGGAAGGGCATCATAGACGTCAACCTATACAACGAGACGGTGCCTGTTCTCATGGCAGGGGAGGTCAGCGCCATGGTCGGTACGTATACCATACTCTGTCGTCCTCGAGTATCGGCCATGTCTTATAATGTTACTAGATGTTAAGTTCTTCCTTCAGTGTTTCCTGAATTCCTCTCTAAGTGCATTGGAGGAGGTCTGAGGGAGGGACCGTGGATCCTTTCCTCCAATGAGCTTTGAGAGAAATTGAGCTAGCAACCAATGTTTTCAGTCATAGCCTGTGTTTTAATTCTCACGGAAGGTTCATATCTCATAGCTTGTACGACGTCTGTCTCTGTCTCTGTCTGTCTGTGTGGCTCGCTTGCTCTGTCTCTCTCTCTTTCTCTGTCTGTGTCTCGCTCTCTCTTTCTGTGTGTGTGTGTCTCTCTCTGTCTCTGTTTTTCCACAGGGTCAGCGATTTGGCAGCTCATCGCCTCGTTCCTCAAACTACCCATCTCCGGGACGCATTGCATCGTGGGATCGACCATCGGGTTCTCCATGGTGGCCATCGGTACCAAGGGTGTCCAGTGGATGCAGCTGGTCAAGATTGGTATGTGTATGAATACGTTACCCAGCATGCTCTGAAGTTGGGTTTAATATCTAGGACTCTTAGCCCACCAAGGGCTAGTCTTCCCATGTCTGAGTAGGGCTGGGCTGTATATTGTATGATACTATATATACCTTACCATATGATACTGTATATACCCTACCGTATGATACTGTATATACAGTGGGGCAAAAAAGTATTTAGTCAGCCACCAATTGTGCAAGTTCTCCCACTTAAAAAGATGAGAGAGGCCTGTAATTTTCATCATAGGTACACTTCAACTATGACAGACAAAATGAGGGGAAAAAATCCAGAAAATCACATTGTAGGATTTTTAATGAATTTATTTGCAAATTATGGTGGAAAATATCTCTGGAGAGACCTGAAAATTGCTTTTGAGGTTGTAATCGATGCCAAAGGTGCTTCAACAGATTACTGAGTAAAGGGTCTGAATACTTATGTAAATGTGATATTCCAGTTTGATCTAAATAGTCAAATGTCAATTGTCATTTTTAACCAAATATTGCATTTCATTTGCCCATATCGTGCAGCCCAACGTGGCAGTGTGGAAATGTTCTACAATGAGATCAACTTTTGGTTGAAGTTTTGTTTTATACTGTTAAATCAATCAGATTTGAGAAAGACCCCTTAAAATAAGTGTGTTGCCGCCCTCGGTTAATATGCACAACTCATAAAGCAATTTAGAACCTCGATTATTATCAATTTAGAACCTCGATTATTATCAATTTAGAACCTCGATTATTATCAATTTAGAACCTCGATTATTATCAATTTAGAACCTCGATTATTATCAATTTAGAACCTCGATTATTATCAATTTAGAACCTCGATTATTATCAATTTAGAACCTCGATTATTATCAATTTAGAACCTCGATTATTATCAATTTAGAACCTCGATTATTATCAATTTAGAACCTCGATTATTATCAATTTAGAACCTCGATTATTCAAAAACATAAAAATATCATCAAGAAAATGTGATATATTGTGGCCGTATTGCCAAGCCTTATGACTGAGTCTAATATGGAACCTATGTTAGGTTGACAGTTTGACTACATTACCCAGGGTGCTTTGGGATAGGGTTGACTGTCATATGACTTCATCACCCAGCCTTCTCTGTCTGTGGTCTAATCCCAAATTAGTAGTTATTTAGGATACAAGGTGATTTGTACATCTATCAGTTTGTGATCCGAGTCAATTCTCTACGTTACCCAGCCTGCCCCTCTTTTCCTTCCTCCAGTTGCGTCCTGGTTCATCTCTCCCTTGCTGTCTGGACTGATGTCGGGATTCCTCTTCTTCCTCATCAGACACTTCATCCTCAGTAAGGTGGGTTACCAGTCGTCACATTATACACTATTTGCAGTTCTCTGTGTGCGTGCGTGTCTGTGCTGACCTGTGTTTGTGTGTGTTACTGATCTGTGTGTGTTTTCAGGATGACCCTGTCCCCAACGGCCTCCGTGCCCTGCCAGTGTTTTACGCCTCAACGATAGGCATCAACGCCTTCTCCATCCTCTACACTGGTGCTCCATGTAAGAACTGGGACTTAACCTAACCCTGGTCCTAACACTTTAGACTGGTGGTCCATGTAAGAACTGAGACTTAACCTAACCCTGGTCCTAACACTTTAGACTGGTGGTCCATGTAAGAACTGAGACTTAACCTAACCCTGGTCCTAACACTTTAGACTGGTGGTCCATGTAAGAACTGAGACTTAACCTAACCCTGGTCCTAACACTTTAGACTGGTGGTCCATGTAAGAACTGGGACTTAACCTAACCCTGGTCCTAACACTTTAGACTGGTGGTCCATGTAAGAACTGAGACTTAACCTAACCCTGGTCCTAACACTTTAGACTGGTGGTCCATGTAAGAACTGAGACTTAACCTAACCCTGGTCCTAACACTTTAGACTGGTGCTCCATGTAAGAACTGAGACTTAACCTAACCCTGGTCCTAACACTTTAGACTGGTGGTCCATGTAAGAACTGGGACTTAACCTAACCCTGGTCCTAACACTTTAGACTGGTGGTCCATGTAAGAACTGGGACTTAACCTAACCCTGGTCCTAACACTTTAGACTGGTGGTCCATGTAAGAACTGAGACTTAACCTAACCCTGGTCCTAACACTTTAGACTGGTGCTCCATGTAAGAACTGGGACTTAACCTAACCCTGGTCCTAACACTTTAGACTGGTGGTCCATGTAAGAACTGAGACTTAACCTAACCCTGGTCCTAACACTTTAGACTGGTGGTCCATGTAAGAACTGAGACTTAACCTAACCCTGGTCCTAACACTTTAGACTGGTGGTCCATGTAAGAACTGGGACTTAACCTAACCCTGGTCCTAACACTTTAGACTGGTGGTCCATGTAAGAACTGAGACTTAACCTAACCCTGGTCCTAACACTTTAGACTGGTGGTCCATGTAACAGCTTCACCACTTTTTACCCTCGTCTTTATTTCTAGCACTGTACCAGTGTCTAACATGTGAAAACTATGATTTTTTCTTTTTCTTCTTCTCTACAATTGTGTTTTGCATTGATGGGCTTACCACTCTGTTTCAATGTGTGTGTCTCTCTCTCTCTCTCTCTCAGTGCTAGGTCTGGAGATGTTACCGGTGTGGGCTATAGCTCTGATCACGTTGGCAGGGGCTCTGGTCTGTGCTGCCGTGGTGTGGTTCGCTGTCTGCCCCTGGATGAGACGGAAAATTTCAAGTAGGTGTCACCCTCTCTCTCTTGCTCACTGTCTCGTGTGTGTGTGTGTGTGTGTGTGTGTGTGTGTGTGTGTGTGTGTGTGTGTGTGTGTGTGTGTGTGTGTGTGTGTGTGTGTGTGTGTGTGTGTGTGTGTGTGTGTGTGTGTGTGTGTGTGTGTGTGTGTGGAAGATAATTTTTTCCTCCCTATACCCATCATGAGGTTGCTACAACCTAGCCTACAAATTAAAGTTTATAACGAGGTGCACAGGTCGAGAGACAAATTACAGTAATCAAGGTGACAGACAGTGACACATTCAATAATGCCTTGCACACGCTTGTCTGCATCTAGCTGTTCTGGCGTGTAATCATTAGTCCAACTGCTGCAAAACGTTCCGTTTTTATTGGACACATTCCCCGTTTCCGTTCCGTTTGCTTCCGTTTAAGGAAAATGTTTTGCAACAGAATCAGGGGGAATGAATACACCCCTGATCAACCGCTCAGTCGGGCTTTTTCAGTCGGGTCCCGTGTGGCTCAGTTGGTAGAGCATGGCGCTTGCAACGCCAGGGTTGTGGGTTCATTCCCCACGGGGGGACCAGGATGAATATGTATGAACTTTCCAATTTGTAAGTCGCTCTGGATAAGAGCGTCTGCTAAAAGACTTAAATGTAATGTAAATGTTTTAACCTACACTTTGACGTTGTAATAACAGAATGCACATGGTGAAAATTTGAAATTGGAGGAGAGCATCAGCAGTTGTCCTCTCATGTCAGTCATTGTATACCTTAGATAACTATTTATAACTTGTCAGAATGGTCCAGATCAACTAGCCCATGCTAACGAGCTAATGCTGTTTTAGCCACTTTATTATTCTCCAATGATGGCCCAAGTGGAAAAAGTTTAGGAACCCAACTGCCCTTGACGGTGGAGTTGAGGTTACTGTAGACCTTCATTGCAAAGCAATATGTTTTAATCCGTTATTTGGTGACGTGAATATATTTTGTGTAGTTTTATCGAAAAAATAATAACTTTTTTAAATTTTTTTAATGTTTTTAAAAATTATTATTATGAAATTCACTGAGCAGGATGGTCCTCCCCAGTGGTGCAAAGTACTTCAGTAAAAATACTTGAAAGTACTACTTAAGTAGTTTTTGGGGGGTATCTGTACTTTACTTTGCTATTTATATTTTTGATCTTTTGAACATTTACTTCACTACGTTCCTAAAGAAATTAATGCAATTTTTTATACTCCATACATTTTCAGTGACAACCAAAAGTACTTGTTACATTTTGAATGCTTAGCAAGACAGGAAAATAGTCCAATTCACACACGTATCAACCGAACATCCCTGGTCATCCCTACTGCCTCTGATCTGGAGGACTCACTAAACAGAGAACATCCCTGGTCATCCCTGCTGCCTCTGATCTGGAGGACTCACTAAACAGAGAACATCCCTGGTCATCCCTACTGCCTCTGATCTGGAGGACTCACTAAACAGAGAACATCCCTGGTCATCCCTACTGCCTCTGATCTGGCGGACTCACTAAACAGAGAACATCCCTGGTCATCCCTACTGCCTCTGATTTGGCGGACTCACTAAACACACATGCTTTGTCTGTAGTGTTGGAGTGTGCCTCTGGCTATCTGTAAATAACATTTAAAAAAACAAGAAAATGGTGCCATTTGCTTAATATAAGGAATTTGAAATGATTTATACTTGTACTTTTGATACTTAAATATATTTTAGCAATTACATTTACTTTTGATACTTTTGGTATCAAATACTTTTAGACTTTTACTCAAGTAGTAGTTTACTGGGTGACTTTTCTTTTACTCTCAAGTATGACAATTGAGTACTATTTCCACCACTGGTCCTCCCCTTCCTCCTCCGAGGAGCCTCCACTGGTCCTCCCCTTCCTCCTCTGAGGAGCCTCCACTGGTCCTCCCCTTCCTCCTTTGAGGAGCCTCCACTGGTCCTCCCCTTCCTCCTTTGAGGAGCCTCCACTGGTCCTCCCCTTCTTCCTCTGAGGAGGAGTCTCCACTGGTCCTCCCCTTCCTCCTCTGAGGAGCCTCCCCTGCCTAGAAGTATTTGAGAGCTCTTTGTGTCTATTTCTCACGCCGCCCTCAATGCCCCTCTGGACTCCCAGACTGACTGATCCTGGACAGACAAAAGACTTGAGTCCCCCGCTACAGAGCCAGCGACACACACAACCCCCCCCCCCCCCCGGTCTCTGGCCTCCTCAGACTGTGTACCCTTCTGAAACCAAACAGCTTCTGCCAGCCAATGTGGACCTTCATCACCCCCCCCCCCTGCCAAAAGGAAACGTTTTAAACCCACTAACCCTGAACCCCAGCTACCTAGAAAGAGTAAGCCCTATTTAAGATTCTGGTTGTTTAGGGGAAATTAGGAACATTCTGGAATAGGTTTCTGTTTGGTGGTTAATGTTTTGTTTGGTTAGGGTTTAGGTTAGGGTTTAGGTTAGGGTTTGGGTTAGGATTTAGGTTAGGGTTAGGGGTTAGGTTAGGATTTAGGTTAGGGTTTGGGTTAGGGGGTTAGGTTTTAGGTTAGGTTTTAGGTTAGGGTTTGGGTTAGGGTTTAGGTTTAGGTTAGGGTTTGGGTTAGGTTTTAGGGTTTGGGTTAGGGTTAGAGGTTAGGGGTTTAGGTTAGGGTTAGAGGTTAGGGTTAGAGGTTAGGGTTAGAGGTTAGGGTTAGAGGTTAGGGTTAGAGGTTAGGGTTAGAGGTTAGGGTTAGAGGTTAGGGTTAGAGGTTAGGGTTAGAGGTTAGGGTTAGAGGTTAGGGTTAGAGGTTAGGGTTAGAGGTTAGGGTTAGAGGTTAGGGTTAGAGGTTAGGGTTAGAGGTTAGGGTTAGAGGTTAGAGGTTAGGGTTAGAGGTTAGGGTTAGAGGTTAGGGTTAGAGGTTAGGGTTAGAGGTTAGGGTTAGAGGTTAGGGTTAGAGGTTAGGGTTAGAGGTTAGGGTTAGAGGTTAGGGGTTTAGGTTAGGGGTTTAGGTTAGGGGTTTAGGTTAGGGGTTTAGGTTAGGGGTTTAGGTTAGGGTTAGGGGTTTAGGTTAGGGTTAGGGGTTTAGGTTAGGGGTTTAGGTTAGGGGTTTAGGTTAGGGTTAGGGGTTTAGGTTAGGGGTTTAGGTTAGGGGTTTAGGTTAGGGGTTTAGGTTAGGGGTTTAGGTTAGGGGTTAAGGGTTTAGGTTAGGGGTTAAGGGTTTAGGTTAGGGGTTAAGGGTTTAGGTTAGGGGTTAAGGGTTTGGTTACGGGTTTGGGTTTAGGGTTTAGGCTAGGGTTTGGTTTAGGGTTTAGGCTAGGGTTTGGGTTAGGGTTTAGGTTAGGGTTAGGGTTTAGGTTAGGGTTAGGACCTGTGTGATTCAGTTGGTAAAGCATTGCACTTGCAACGCCAGGATAGTGTGTTTGATTCCCACTGGGGGCCAGTACAAACGTGTATGCAATCACTACTGGATTAGAACGTCTGCTAAATGACGGAAATGGAAAATGGTTATGATTGAGGGTTACTGAGGAGGGATGGCGCTTTGTGTCGGAGGGATGGCGCTTTGTGCGGAGGGATGGCGCTTTGTCTCGGAGGGATGGCGCTTTGTGTCGGAGGGATGGCGCTTTGTGTCGGAGGGATGGCGCTTTGTGTCGGAGGGATGGCGCTTTGTGTCGGAGGGATGGCGCTTTGTGTCGGAGGGATGGCGCTTTGTGTCGGAGGGATGGCGCTTTGTGTCGGAGGGATGGCGCTTTGTGTCGGAGGGATGGCGCTTTGTGTCGGAGGGATGGCGCTTTGTGTCGGAGGGATGGCGCTTTGTGTCGGAGGGATGGCGCTTTGTGTCGGAGGGATGGCGCTTTGTGTCGGGGAGATTTGTATTGGAGGGATGGTATTTGATTATTGGACGTTTTCAAAGAAAAATGATTTAATAAGCCAAAAGTCCAAGGATCCTCTTCATAGACATAATATAAGGTTTCTGTTCAGGTTAGGTTGCTATTTATTTGACCTGTGTCAGAAGGGTAAGGTCAGCCTCCAGTTTGAAATCTGTAAAGCCTTGGGTAAACTAGTCTCAGACAGCTCTGTAGGCAAGATGGTATCAGTGACCATGACCGTAGTCTCAGACAGCTCTGTAGGCTAGATGGTATCAGTGACCATGACCGTAGTCTCAGACAGCTCTGTAGGCTAGATGGTATCAGTGACCATGACCGTAGTCTCACAGCTCTGTAGGCTAGATCGTATCAGTGAAGCAGGCCTGTTAGTTCTAACCAGGGTGCCGTTCATTATAGGACACAAACGTTATGCTACTGAAAAGGAAAACAAGCTTTTGTTAGAAGTTTACATGCTACCAAATACTAATTGAGTGTATTGCCTTTAAATTGTTTAACTTGGATCAAACGTTTCGTGTCGCCTTCCACAAGCTTCCCACAATAAGTTGGGTGAATTTTGGCCCATTCCTCCTGACAGGGCTGGTGTAACTGAGTCAGGTTTGAAGGCCTCCTTGCTCGCACATACTTTTTCAGTTCTGCCTGCAAATTTTCTATAGGATTGAGGTCAGGGCTTTGTGATGGCCACTCCAATACCTTGACTTTGTTGTCCTTAAGCCATTTTGCCACAACTTTGGAAGTATGCTTGGGTTCATTGCCCATTTGGAAGACCCATTTGCGACCAAGCTTTAAATTCCTGACTGATGTCTTGTGGATATATTGAAGCAACATCTCATAATTTTCCTCCCTCATGATGCCATCTATTTTGTGAAGTGCACCAGTCCCTCCTGCAGCAAAGCACCATGATGCTGCCACCCCCGTGCTTCATGGTTGGGATGGTGTTCTTTGGCTTGCAAGCCTCCCCCTTTTTCTTCCAAACATAATGATGGTCATTATGGCCAAACAGTTCTATTTTTGTTTCATCAGACCAGTGGACATTTCTCCAAAAAGTACAATCTTTGTCCCCATGTGCAGTTGCAAACCGTAGTCTGGCTTTTTTATGGCTGTTTTGGAGCAGTGACTTCTTCCTTGCTGAGCGGCCTTTCAGGTTATGTCGATATAGGACTCGTTTTACTGTGGATATAGATACTTTTGTACCTGTTTCCTCCAGCATCTTCACAAGGTCCTTTGCTGTTGTTCTGGGATTTATTTGCACTTTTCGCACCAAAGTACGTTCATCTGTAGGAGACAGAACGCGTCTCCTTCCTGAGCGGTATGATGGCTGCGTGGTCCCATGGTGTTTAAACTTGAGTACTATTGTTTGTACAGATGAAAGTGGTACGTTCAGGCATTTGGAAATTGCTCCCAAGGATGAACCAGACTTGTGGAGGTCTGCAATTTATTTTCTGAGGTCTTGGCTGATTTCTTTTGATTTTCCCATGATGTCAAGCAAAGAGGCACTGAGTTTGAAGGTAGGCCTTGAAATACATCCACAGGTACATCTCCGATTGACTAAGATTGTCAATTAGCCTATCAGAAGCTTCTAAAGCCATGGCACCATTTTCTGGAGTTTTCCAAGCTGTTTAATGGCACAGTCAACTTAATGTATTGAAACTTCTGACCCACTGGAATTGTGATACAGTGAATTATAAGTGAAATAATCTGTCTGTAAACAATTGTTGGAAAAATTACTTGTGTCATGCACAAAGTAGATGTCCTAACTGACTTGCCAAAACTATAGTTTGTTAACAAGAAATTTGTGGAATGGTTGAAAAACGAGTTTTATGACTAACCTAAGTGTATGTAAACTTCCGACTTCAACTGTATGTACTTATAGTAATTTAAATGTACACATGCTTTACCTCCCCAATTTTATTTTCCAAACAATTGTATATATTTTTTATTCTGTGTTTGGGAGTGGCGGCAACGAGGGGAACACGTGTGTAACGATGTTGTCCCCCTGTCAGGTCGTATGAAGAAGGAGCACGCTGCCCTGTCACGCATCTCAGACGAGTCCTTAGATCAGATCCCAGAGGAGGAGGAGGACACTCCCGTGTTCAAGGAGCTACCGGGCGCCAAGGGGACGGAGGACGCTGTGCTGCCGTTAACCGGTGGTACCGGAGTAGAGTCACGGAGAGGAGAGGTCACCGGGGAGCTCAACAGCCTGGCCAATGGAGGCACTGTCCTGCCCAACGGACGGGTCTACGGTCAGTTGGCCCGCTGAGCTAAAGCCTAGGAATTACCTGCCGGGGAGCTAATACAAGTCTTCGGGTTTCAGACGTACGTCAGTATAGAGACGGGAGAGGCTTCACGTTTCAGACGTACGTCAGTATAGAGACGGGAGAGGCTCAGCCACTGGGTTTTAACCCATATAGTTTGCGGGTCCACCACAATAGTATGTTGACAATAGTATTTCACCGCCAAACCACCTGTGATTTTAAAGCAGAGTTGACCAGAGCAGTTCTGTATAGCTCATTCCTCTTGCTACCCAGGCCAGTCCCACTCCATGACCTCATACTAACGTTTAGATTTACTATATTAACGTCTAGTGTTTCATATTTCTTCCTCTGTTCCCCAGACCACTATACATGTAGTATAATAGTATTAGTTTAGTATGCCTGATATATTTACTGTGTTATAAACTGAGCGGTTCGAGGCCCTGAATTCTGATTGGCTGGCAGCTATGGTATATCAGACCGTATACCACGGGGTATGACGAAACATTTATTTTCCTCTCTTGTCCCCCAGGGCGGACCCACTCCATGACCAACGGTACCCTGTCCATGTCCAAGTCCCCGCTGTCCAACGGCAGCTTCACCTTCGGAGGGGAACACATCCGCAGCGACGGTCAAGTGTACCACACGGTTCACAAGGACTCTGGTCTCTACAAAGACCTGCTCCACAAGATCCACCTGGGACGGCTGGAGGACGACCACTCCGCCCCCACGCCAGACAACAACTACCGCCTGCTGCGTCGCAACAACAGTTATACCTGCTACACGGCCGCCATCTGTGGCATGCCGGTCCAGCCGCTGCTCCGCTCCGAGTCCCGAGAGTCCCGCGAGGCACGAGAAGACAGTGAGAAGCTGGTGGGGGAGGGGGAGAGGTCTGGGAGCGTGTCCTACACCAAGAAGAGGGTCCGCTACGACAGTTATTCATCGTACTGTAACGCTGTGGCGGAGGCCGAGATCGAGGCGGAAGAGGGCGGCGTGGAGATGAAGCTGGCGTCTGACCTCGGGGGCGAGGAGGCAGGGGTGCCGGGGGCTCCCGTCCCACTGGATGACTCCGCAGAAGAGGATGAAGGGGATAAGGACAAGCCGACCGTCTACCTGCTCTTCCACTTCCTGCAGATCCTCACCGCATGCTTTGGATCCTTCGCTCACGGAGGCAACGACGTCAGGTGGGTGCTGCTTCCTGCTTCCGGCTGACTAGGGATTAAAAATGTTGAAAACTTTCTTAAAATTCACAGGTTTTCCAGGATTTGTTTCTCCACTGTTGGATTTCTGTTGTTGGAGTTTAGTTTACTGACATTTGCAACTCTACAGCAGACAAGATGACCTCTCAATATTAAGATAATTAAGATTTAGTGTTTTTCACACAAGTACAACTTTTATCAGCCCAACATTCGCCTGACACTGACTTCCCTCTCAGACAGGAAGGAACCGGCCTGACACTGACTTCCCTCTCAGACAGACAGGAACCAGCCTGACACTGACTTCCCTCTCAGACAGGAAGGAACCGGCCTGACACTGACTTCCCTCTCAGACAGACAGGAACCAGCCTGACACTGACTTCCCTCTCAGACAGGAAGGAACCGGCCTGACACTGACTTCCCTCTCAGACAGACAGGAACCAGCCTGACACTGACTTCCCTCTCAGACAGGAAGGAACCGGCCTGACACTGACTTCCCTCTCAGACAGACAGGAACCAGCCTGACACTGACTTCCCTCTCAGACAGGAAGGAACCGGCCTGACACTGACTTCCCTCTCAGACAGACAGGAACCAGCCTGACACTGACTTCCCTCTCAGACAGGAAGGAACCGGCCTGACACTGACTTCCCTCTCAGACAGACAGGAACCAGCCTGACACTGACTTCCCTCTCAAACAGAAAGGAACCAGCCTGACACTGACTTCCCTCTCAAACAGAAAGGAACCAGCCTGACACTGACTTCCCTCTCAAACAGAAAGGAACCAGCCTGACACTGACTTCCCTCTCAGACATGAAGGAACCAGCCTGACACTGACTTCCCTCTCAAACAGAAAGGAACCAGCCTGACACTGACTTCCCTCTCAAACAGAAAGGAACCAGCCTGACACTGACTTCCCTCTCAGACATGAAGGAACCTGCCTGACACTGACTTCCCTCTCAGACAGACAGGAACCGGCCTGACACTGACTTCCCTCTCAAACAGAAAGGAACCAGCCTGACACTGACTTCCCTCTCAAACAGGAAGGAACCGGCCTGACACTGACTTCCCTCTCAAACAGACAGGAACCGGCCTGACACTGACTTCCCTCTCAGACAGACAGGAACCGGCCTGACACTGACTTCCCTCTCAAACAGGAAGGAACCTGCCTGACACTGACTTCCCTCTCAAACAGGAAGGAACCTGCCTGACAATGAATTCCCTCTCCCACTGCAGTAACTACCATTCATCATAACACAACTACCATATTGTATGTTATCCACATCACTGTAAGTTATAGTGAGTTATTGCTCAAATGTTATTGGTCACATACACATATTTAGTAGATGTTATTGGTCACATACACATATTTAGTAGATGTTATTGCGTGTGTAGCGAAATGCTTGTGTTCCTAGCTCCAATAGTGCAGTAGTATCTAACAATTCACAACAATACACACACATCTAAAAGTAAAAGAATGGAATTAAGAAATGTACAAATATTAGGACGAGCAATATCGGTATCCAGGGTGTAAATATACACACGATATGGCCAAAAGTATGTGTACACCTGCTCGTCGAACTTCTCATTCCAAAATCTATATATATATATATATATATATATATATATATATATATATATATATATATATATATATAAAAACAGCCCCAGACTAGTATTTCTCCTCCACCAAACTTTACAGTTGACACTATGCATTGGGGCAGGTAGCGTTCTCCTGCCATCCGCCAAACCCAGATTCGTCCGTCAGACAGCCAAATGGTGAAGCGTGATTCATCACTCCAGAGAATGCGTTTCCACTGCTCCAGAGTCCAATGGCAGTGAACTTTACACCACTCCAGCCGACGCGTGGCATTGCGCATGGTGATGTTAGACTTGTGTGCGTCTGCTCGGCCACGGAAACCCATTTCATGAAGCTCCCGACTAACAGTTCTTGTGATGACGTTGCTTCCAGAGGCAGTTTGGAACCCGGTAGTGAGTGTTGCAACCGAGGACAGATTATTTTGTACGTGCTACGTGCTTTAGCACTCTGCGGTCCCGTTCTGTGAGCTTGCCTACCCCTTCGCGCCTGAGCTGTTGTTGCTCCTATGTTTCCACTTCACAAAAACAGCACTGACAGTTGACTGCTGGCAGCTGTAGCAGGGCAGAAATTTGACGAACAGACTTGTTGGAAAGTCGGAGCTCTTCGGTAAGGCCATTTTTATGTTTTTGTCTATGGAGATTGCATGGGTGTGTGCTCAATTTTATACACCTGTCAGCAACGGGTGTGGCTGAAATAGCGAATCCACTAATTAGGTTACTACATGATTCCATATGTGTTATTTCCTAGTTCTGTTGTCTTTTATACTATTATGCTAAAATGTAGAAGAAAAAATTCTGAAAAATCCTTGAATGAGTAGGTGTGTCCAAACTTTGGACTGGTAGTGTATATACAAACTGAACAAAAAATATTTTAGAGTTGCAGTGTAACTGAGTTACAGTTCATATAAGGAAATCAGTCAATTGAAATAAATTCATTAGGCCCAAATACATGGATTTCATATGACTGAGAATACACCAACAGATCTGTTGGTGACAGAGACCTTAAACAAAAAGGTAGGAGTGTGGATCAGATAACCAGTCAGTATCTGGTGTGACCACCATTTGCCTCATGCAGAGCCACATCTCCTTCACATAGAGTTGATCAGGCTGTTGATTGTGACCTGTGGAATGTTGTCCCACTCCTCTTCAATGGCTGTGCGAAGTTGCTGGATGATGGCAGGAACTGAGAACACACTGTTGTACATGTTGATCCAGAGCATCCCAAACATGCTCGACTGTTGACATGTCTTAGTATGCAGGGGATTGGAAGAACTGGGACATTTTCAGCTTTGTTCCAGAACATTAAATTCTCTGGCAATCGCTCTGGTGGACATTCCTGTAGTCAGCATGCCAATTGTAGGCTCCCTCAACTTGAGACATCTGTGGCATTGTGTTGTGCAATTATAGAGAAGTAAGCTTTTTTTATGCGTATGGAACATTTCTGGGATCTTTTATTTCAGCTCATGAAACATGGTACCAACACTGTACATGTTGTGTTTGTATTTTTGTTCAGTTACCTTTCTTGTGAACAGGAACAATGGTGGACATTCAACTAGCGTTCAACATGTTATTTACACAACTACATCTTCCTCCCTGCAGTAACGCCATCGGCCCGTTGGTGGCGCTGTGGATGATCTATGACCAAGGCGGGGTGATGCAGGACGCTGCCACCCCCATCTGGCTGCTGTTCTACGGGGGCGTAGGAATCTGCTGCGGCCTGTGGGTCTGGGGGCGCCGGGTGATCCAGACCATGGGCAAGGACCTCACCCCCATCACACCTTCCAGGTGAGAGAGGAGAGAGGAGTGGGGGAGGGAGGTGGGGGAGGAAGGGAGGGAGTGGGGGGGGATCGATGATCCAGAGCATAGGCAAGGACCTCACCGCCATCACCCTTTCCAGGTGAGAGAGAGGAGGGAGGGCTGCATGTGACTGACTGGGAGGACGGGTAGGTGGGAGGGAGGACGGGTAGGTGGGAGGGAGGACGGGTAGGTGGGAGGGAGGACGGGTAGGTGGGAGGGAGGACGGGTAGGTGGGAGGGAGGACGGGTAGGTGGGAGGACGGACACACATACAGGTAACTGCCAAAATAATGTAAATGAGGGTTACAAGGCACAGTGCATTCAGAAAGTATTCAGACCCCTTGACTTTTTCCACATTTTGTTACGTTACAGCCTGATTCTATAATTGATTAAAAATATATATATATATCACACAGTGACAAAGCAAAAACAGTTTGATTGAAATTCTTGCAAATATATTAAAAATAAAAAACAGAAATACCTTATTTACATAAGTATTCAGACCCTTTGCTATGAGACTCGAAATTGAGCTCCGGTGCATCCTGTTTCCATTGGTCATCCTTGAGATGTTTCTACAACTTGATTGTAGTCCACCTGTGGTAAATTCAATTGATTGGACATGATTTGGAAAGGCACACACCTGTCTATATAAGGTCCCACAGTTGACAGTGCATGTCAGAGAAAGCCAAACTTGCCCCAAAAAAAGAAACATAGACCAGACAAGTAGATGTCCAATGGATTATGGTCGTCGTAGTTAATTACCATTTTTTTTTAAGCGCTAAACTATGTAGAATATTGGCCTGTTGGAAACTCCCTACTACATCGCACAGTTCAGGCTCCTTCTGATTTTATCTCTAGACAAACAGAAAAATATGAATAAATAAATGTAATTCAAATATTTTTAGCCGACGTCGGTCAATTTGTTTAAAAATAAATAATAAACATTTCCGTTAATTACTAAGCACTTAGATCTCAGTGCACAACTAGTTGTCTGGTCTGTGTTTTCTTTTACGCTACGGAAGAGACAGAAGAATACACGGTTGTGAGGTGATATAGAGAGCAGCTGTTGCTTTGAGGTATCTCTACCTGAAAATACATCATCTAAGTGATTGATAGTTGGTCTTCAGTAGTCCATAAAAGGATGCCTTATTTAATTGAAAGAGGGATCTCAAATGAGCATAGGAGGGGGGGGGGGTATAAAGGGTGTGTGTGTCAGTCATCAAATCTCAACAACAATTGAACACTTATGAGAGATTCTGGAGCGGCGACTGAGACGGTGGTTTCTACCAACATCAACCAAATGATGGAATTTCTCGTGGAAGAATGGCGTCTCATCCCTCCAATAGAGTTCCAGACACCTGTGGAATCTGTGCCAAAGCTCGTTGAAGTTGTTAAGTGGGTGATGGCCCAACACCCTATTAAGACACTTTATGCTGGGGTTTCCTTTATCTTGGCAGTTACCTGTATGTAACCTATACGAAATGTCGATGTATACACATGCTGGAATAGTGGACCTGATGTTCCAGACTGATAGACTCATGCATATAGAGTGGAATGCACAAACAAACTCATAGGCTTCCTCTTCATACACTGCCTACATGCCTGCCTGCCTGCCTACCTGCCTGCCTACCTGCCTGCCTACCTGCCTGCCTACCTGCCTGCCTGCCTCCCTGCCTGCCTGCCTGCCTGCCTGCCTGCTTGCCTGCCTGCCTACCTGCCTGCCTACCTGCCTGCCTGCCTGCCTGATGAGTCTGCATGAACCCTTTTGTCTTCTGAACTGAACCACTCAAACACCGCTGTAGAACCACTGCTAAGAACCTAGTCCTCAACCCTTCTCTACTCTATTGTCCTGATTCTCACTAGAACCCCTCTACTCTAGAACCCCTCTACTCTAGAACCCCTCTACTCAATTGTCCTGATTCTCACTAGAACCCCTCTACTCTAGAACCCCTCTACTCTAGAACCCCTCTACTCAATTGTCCTGATTCTCACTAGAACCCTTCTACTCTATTGTCCTGATTCTCACTAGAACCCCTCTATTCTAGAACCCCTCTACTCAATTGTCCTGATTCTCACTAGAACCCCTCTACTCTAGAACCCCTCTACTCTAGAACCCCTCTACTCAATTGTCCTGATTCTCACTAGAACCCCTCTACTCTAGAACCCCTCTATTCTAGAAACCCTCTAGAATTTAGATCATGGATGGGCAACTTCGATGGGGGTTGGGGCCACAAGAGGAAATGAAACTCATCATGGTAGACTGCAACGGCTCGTGGGTCTGCGTACCCACATCCTATTTAATATGATAACTGAGGATCAATGGGCCCCACCCTGGTTGGTAATTGGACCATGATTACTACAAGTTTAGAAAGCTGGCAGCTAGACTCATTTACCAATCTAAAACATTTTAGCTGACATGGACTGCGATGCACAGCCACATGACCAAATTGTGCCTTATGTACTCTAGTATTCTACCTCTCAACAGGAAGTTGAGACTGAGTTCCCTAGTCGGGGGGGGGGGGGGGGGGGGATTGGTCTGCGGGTGCCTACAAAAAGGGGGCGTTGCCCATCCCTGTTCTACATCCTCAATAGAACCCTACTGGGGGATTGATCCTAGTTCTGCTTCTTAGAACCTTGAGACTGCACTATTCCTACTATTTCTACTATTCCTACTACTACTATTTATGCACTATACCCT
>NC_074692.1:44395402-44397902 GCF_029448725.1 Salvelinus fontinalis
CCTGCCTCTCTTGCTCTTTATTTCACTAGGCAAGTCAGTTAAGAACAAATTGTCTTTCACAAAGACTGCCTGTTCTCTGTTGCCCTCTTTCCATCTCTCCTTGTGTCCTTCCTTCCCCCTCTCCTTGTGTCCTTCCTTCCCCCTCTCCTTGTGTCCTTCCTTCCCTGTTCTCACACCCGTCTGCCTCCATCAGCCGCCTGCCTGTCTGCTGGGGATAAAGGACAATTAGCTGTGGTTCTCTATCCCTCTAAAGACTCCTTCCTCTAGTGACCATTACCATGCATCTTCCTGTCTCCTCACTTTGGGGGGTGTGTGTGTGTGCGCTTTGATGTGTGTGTGTGCGCTTTGGTGTGTGTGTGTGTGTGCGCTTTGTGTGTGTGAAATTTGTGTAAGCACTGAATCAGGCGTTTGAGCCACTCAGTATGTAGCACCTAGTGTGTCATCCCCCCCCCCCCCCCCCCCCCCCCCCCCAAACAAACACACTTACGTGCTATATCCAGTCTATCAGGAACCCCCCCACTCATGTTACATGTAGACATGTTCTGTGCGTGTCACATGACTCCCTGAAGTGGAAGTTGTAATCGTAAGACTCTTAAAAGGTTAAAGGTTATGTTGGTCGCTATACGATTGTAAAAAATAATAATCCGTTTTCCATATCGGTTTTGAATATCATCATTATTTACATTAAACGCACAATGAAATATAGTTTTATAATGGAAATTCCACATCCAAAAATAGTGGACATTCAATTGCCAAAACATGTAAAATATTCCATTGTCTCTGTCAGGTCCACATTGGGTAGACATCAATAGAAAAACAGGAAATGACTATGAAATAATATTTCAGTTGTGTATGTTACTTAGTTTTTATGTCATGACTTTATTAATGTTCATTCCTTAAAGTCATCATCTCTGCTCCGGCAGTATCAGCCAGCCAGATCCATCTAGGTTATCTCTGCTCTGACAGTATCAGCCAGCCAGACCATCTAGGTTATCTCTGTGCTCTCCTTAGTCATCATCTCTGCTCCGGCAGTATCAGCCAGCCAGACCATCTAGGTTATCTCTGTGCTCTCCTTAGTCATCATCTCTGCTCCGGCAGTATCAGCCAGCCAGACCATCTAGGTTATCTCTGTGCTCTCCTTAGTCATCATCTCTGCTCCGGCAGTATCAGCCAGCCAGACCATCTAGGTTATCTCTGTGCTCTCCTTAGTCATCATCTCTGCTCAGGCAGTATCAGCCAGCCAGACCATCTAAGGATATCTCTGTGCTCCCCCATACTGTACTGTCTGTAGTCATGCTATTTAACTAGGCTAGCCTGCCTAAGTCTGCTGCAGAGCTGTCTGAGGAAATCATTCTTCTAGTTCTTCAGAGTAGATAAGACACACTTTCACAAACTGTCTCTGTTCCTCTCGTCGTTGTGTAGGTTTATCTCTCATGCGGTCTGTGTGTATCTATCCTAACGTAGCAGGCGTTAAAGTGTATCCATCCAGAGATCTGTATATAATGAGGAGATGCTCCTGTCTCCAATGGGGAGTCGTTGTCACGAAGGTGGGAAGGCAGGCGACNAGCCCGGCAGTATCAGCCAGCCAGACCATCTAGGTTATCTCTGTGCTCTCCTTAGTCATCATCTCTGCTCCGGCAGTATCAGCCAGCCAGACCATCTAGGTTATCTCTGTGCTCTCCTTAGTCATCATCTCTGCTCCGGCAGTATCAGCCAGCCAGACCATCTAGGTTATCTCTGTGCTCTCCTTAGTCATCATCTCTGCTCAGGCAGTATCAGCCAGCCAGACCATCTAAGGATATCTCTGTGCTCCCCCATACTGTACTGTCTGTAGTCATGCTATTTAACTAGGCTAGCCTGCCTAAGTCTGCTGCAGAGCTGTCTGAGGAAATCATTCTTCTAGTTCTTCAGAGTAGATAAGACACACTTTCACAAACTGTCTCTGTTCCTCTCGTCGTTGTGTAGGTTTATCTCTCATGCGGTCTGTGTGTATCTATCCTAACGTAGCAGGCGTTAAAGTGTATCCATCCAGAGATCTGTATATAATGAGGAGATGCTCCTGTCTCCAATGGGGAGTCGTTGTCACGAAGGTGGGAAGGCAGGCGACAAACGTAGGTCCAAAATAAACCCATAGATACGCGTAGAAACCCATAGATACCCATTGGACAGATTTTGGTGAGAGTGAAAGCTTCCTCTCAGATCCCTCTCTATCAGAGACTGGAAAAACTAGCGCAATGGATTCTGGTAATTGTAGTTAATTACCACGTTTCTGCGCTGAACTAGGTTGAATATTTGCTTAATGAAAACTACAACTCCCTTCGGCCCAGCGTCCCACGTAGTTTTTGACTTGATTTCTGTCGTGAATAATTGTATTTCCTTCTTTAAAAAACGGAACTAAATTCAAAAACAAAAGAAAAGCTGACGTCAGTTAATCACTCAGCAATAGTTACTGTCTGTCATATGTGAAAGTCTGTCTGTCTGTCTGTCTGTCATATGTGAA
>NC_074692.1:44402902-44419348 GCF_029448725.1 Salvelinus fontinalis
ATGCAACCATTGGTTAATGGTTGTAAGTGCGGCTTCAAATGTAGTCTGTCTGGAACGCGCCCATTCTCACAACGTTGAGTTAGCTGGATTCCATCTCAGCTGCTCACGACTACACAGATTCTCTGGTTGCTTTTAGAGAGGCAGCCCAATTCTGTTTATCAGATCAGATTTTTATTTTTTTCAATAATTGGGAAAAGGATTGGAATTGGGCTGTGAAACATGGGGCAGTCCCTCCTGACCCAGTCCAGATTTAGACTGCTATACACACACACACACACACACACACACACACACACACACACACACACACACACACACACACACACCAACAGATTTAGACTCCCGCTCTTTGCGTCACAAAGCTGCTACCTCGGGTTACACTGGTCGTATAAGACCAGTCCTCTCTGCTCTCAGTACCTTCCCATAGAGGGCCAAACACACACACACACACTCTGTTCCGCCCTTCCGGCACACATATGAAGCATGCTTGGATGTGTGACTGTACATGTAAATCACATAATCCAGCACACTAATTCCACTGGGAATTACAGACCTCAAATTGTTTTTATTGATCATAAAGTATTTCATGTAAATATGTGAGATCAGATATGAGCTGTTGTGGAAGCCTGAACATTGCATAAGTATGCACTGAAGAAAACATGCACCATCACACACACATTCAGCTATTTATTGATTTGGGTGGGTTCCATTTGGGTGGGTTCTATTTGGGTGGGTTCCATTTGGGTGGGTTCTATTTGGGTGGGTTCTATTTGGGTGGGTTCTATTTGGGTGGGTTCTATTTGGGTGGGTTCCATTTGGGTGGGTTCCATTTGGGTGGGTTCCATTTTGGGTGGATTCCATTTTGGGTGGATTCCATTTTGGGGTGGTGAAATAAGAAACTAAAATGGGTAACTTCAGTCTTCAACGGACTGATATGAAGAAACCTACAAATAGAAGTGTTGAAATCAACTGTCACTACTAACCTAGGAGATTTCACGTTAGTGGTCTGTCACCAACCAACACTGGTGCTTTTAAGCTCACAGCAGGCTTTTGTTCTATCCCTGCATTAACTAACACACCTGACTCTCAGGTCAGGTCTTGAGCAGTTAGTTGTTCAGGGCTGCACAGCCTTCTCCTGGACCAGGTTTGGTGGACCAGGACCACTGGCTGAACTCATATAAATTAATATAAATTTAACCCATTCTGTGCTGCGGTTAATTTTGTTCTCTCTCTCCCCCCCCCCCCCCCCCCCCCCCCCCTCAATGGTGACCAGGTGGGCTCGGTGGTAGCGGTTGGCTGGATCCGCTCCAAGAAGGCGGTTGATTGGCGGTTGTTCCGTAACATCTTCCTGGCGTGGTTTGTCACAGTGCCAGTAGCCGGGCTGTTCAGCGCCGCGGTCATGGCCCTGTTTGTCTACGGCATCCTCCCTTACGTCTGAGGAAGAGAGGAGAGAGGGAGAAAAGACGAGATGGAGAGAGAGAGTGGGAGAGGGGATGGTAAAGAAAGAGGAGATGCAAAGAATGAGGCTAGTAGGAGAAAAGAGATGGACGGAGTGGTTAATTAAACTGTCTAGAGGGGAGAAGAAAAGAGAATTAGATCACACGCTGCCTGGGTTCTAGTCCTGAAGAGGGTTAGATCACACGCTGCCTGGGTTCTGGTCCTGAAGAGGGTTAGATCACACGCTGCCTGGGTTCTAGTCCTGAAGAGGGTTAGATTACATGTTGCCTGGGTTCTAGTCCTGAAGAGGGTTAGATCACACGCTGCCTGGGTTCTAGTCCTGAAGAGGGTTAGATCACACGCTGCCTGGGTTCTGGTCCTGAAGAGGGTTAGATTACATGTTGCCTGGGTTCTAGTCCTGAAGAGGGTTAGATTACATGTTGCCTGGGTTCTGTTCCTGAAGAGGGTTAGATTACATGTTGCCTGGGTTCTGGTCAAGAGACTTGTTGACTTCTATGCTGAAGGAATCTTGTTTTATTTTTTTATTTTTATTTTATTTTTTGCATAAAGAAAACTAATATGTTCAATCTTATAAAACAACCTGCTGTACAGACGCATATTACCGACAGACGTGTTACGGACGGGCGTGTTACGGACGGGCGTGTTACGGACGGGCGTGTTACGGACAGACGTGTTACGGACAGACGCGTTACGGACAGACGCGTTACGGACAGACGCGTTACGGACAGACGCGTTACGGACAGACGCGTTACGGACAGACGCGTTACGGACAGACGCGTTACGGACAGACGCGTTACGGACAGACGTGTTACGGACCGATATACGTTAAGACACTAGGATTCTACTGTTTTACAGGCAATAATATGAAAGATAAATGCAGTCTACACAATGTTTCGATCATCACTAGTTAACACAGTTAAAATGATATCTCATCTTTATATATATATATATATATCTTTTTTATTGCGTTATTAGCGGCTGCCTGCAGTAGGAAACCGCGGTGTAGTTGGTTCAGTAGTTATCCTTAATGCCCAAAAGAAAAATTGTACATATTGTAATATTGGATTATTTGAGTGCGATTTGTTATACTGCAGCTTAGCTTTAAAACAAAAGATGTGTGTCGTTCAACCAAACCACTCTGACCCTTCATAGCCTACCATTACCGTTACTGCCCTTACATGCTAGACAGGAAGGAAGTTACTGCCCTTACACGCTAGACAGGAAGGAAGGTCTTGTTGCCACGGCGACCATAAAACCCTCCCGGGGTGCTGAGATTGCAATTTTTTTATTTTTTTTCCAGATATACAGTACCAGTCAAAATTTTGGACACCTACTAATTCAAAGATTTCTCTTTATTTTTACTATTGTCTACATTGTAGAATAATAGTGGAGACATCAACACTATGAAATAACAATGGAATCATGTAGTCACCAAAACAAAGTGTTACAAATCAAAGTGTATTTTAGATTCTTCAAAGTAGCCACCCTTTGCCTAAATGACAGCATTGCACACTCTTGATATTCTCTCAACCAGCTTCACCTGGAATGCTTTTCCAATAGTCTTGAAGGAGCTCCCACATGCTGAGCACTTTCTTCACTCTGCGGTATCCCAAACCATCTCAATTGGGTTGAGGTCGGGTGATTTTGGAGGCCAGGTCATCTGATGCAGTACTCATCACTCTCCTTATTGGTCAAATAGCCCTTGCACCGCCTGCAGGTGTGTTGGATCATTGTCCTGTTGAAAAACAAATGATAGTCCCACTAAATGCAAACCAGATGAGATGGCGTATCGCTGCAGAATGCTGTGGTAGCCATGCTGGTTAAGTGTGCCTTGAATTCTAAATAAATCACAGACAGTGTCACCAGCAAAGCACCATCACACCTCCTCCTTGCTTCATGGTGGGAACCACACATGCGGAGATCATCCGTTCACCTACTCTGCTTCTCACAAAGACATGTCGGTTGAGACCAAAAATCTCACTTTTGGACCAAAGGACAGATTTCCACCAGTCTAATGTCCATTGCTCATGTTTCTTGGCCCAAGCAAGTCTCTCCTTATTGGTGTCCTTTAGTAGTGGTTTATCTTCTGTATACCACTCCTACCTTGTCACAACACAACTGATTGGCTCAAACACATTAAGAAGGAAAGACATTTCACAAATGATCTTTTAACAAGGCACACCTGTTAATTTAAATGCATTCCAGGTGACTACCTCATGAAGCTGGTTGAGAGAATGCCAAAAGTGTGCAAAGCTGTCATCAAGGCAAAGGGTGGCTACTTTGAAGAATCTCAAATATAAAATATATTTTGATTTGTTAACCTGTCTAGGATGAGAGTGCCGCTAGCGGCACTCCCCCCCCACCCCCACTGAAAAGGCAGAGCCGCGAAATTCAAAAAAAATATATTTTTAAAATATTTAACTTTCACACATTAAAGTCCAATACAGCTAATGAAAGACACAGATCTTGTGAATCCAGCCAACATGTCCGATTTTTTTATTTTTTTTACAGGGAAGACACAATATGTAAAGATGTAAATCTATTAGCTAAAAACACATTAGCATAATCCACCATTTTTCTTTGTCCACCAACAACAGTAGCTATCACTAATTCGGCTAAACTAAGATATTTATAGCCCCTAACCAAGAAAAAAACTCATCAGATGACAGTCTGATAACATATTTATGGTATGGGATAGGTTTTGTTAGAAAAATGTGCATATTTCAGGTAGATGGCATAGGTTACAATTGCACCCACCGTCACAAATGGACTAGAATAACTACATAGAGCAATGTGTTTACCTACTTACTAATCATCAAACATTTCGTAAAAATACACAACATACACTAATCGAAAGACACAGATCCTGTGAATACAGACAATATTTCAGATTTTCTAAGTGTCTTACAGCGAAAACACAATAAATCGTTATATTAGCATAGCACATGTGCAAACATTACCCCAGCATTAATTCTAGCCAAAGTGAGCGATAACGTAAACATCGCCAAAATATATTATTTTTTTCACTAACCTTCTCAGAATTCTTCAGATGACACCCCTGTAACATCACATTACAACATGCATATACAGTTTGTTCGAAAATGTGCATATTTAGCCACCAAAATCATGGTTAGACAATGGGGAAAGTAGCCCAGCTGGTGAGAAAATGTCCGTGCGCCATATTAGACAGTGATCTACTCGTATACATAAATACTCATAAACGTGACTAAAAAATATAGGGTGGACAGCGATTGATAGACAATTTAATTCTTAATACAATCGCGGAATTACATTTTTTTAATTATCCTTACTTTTCAATACAGTTTGCGCCAAGCGAAGCTACGTCAAAAAACATGGCGTCCTAAGCCACTAACATTTTTCGACAGAAACACGATTTATCATAATAAAAATTTCCTACTTTGAGCTGTTCTTCCATCAGTATCTTGGGCAAAGGATCCTTTCTTGGGTCTAATCGTCTTTTGGTGGAAAGCTGTCCTCTTGCCATGTGGAAATGCCAACTGCGTTCAGCATGAACTGGAAGCGTGCCCAGCGATTCACAGCGTTTCAGAAATAAATGTCCCAAAATCGCACTAAACGGATATAAATTGCTATAAAACGCTTTAAATTAACTACCTTATGATGTTTTTAACTCCTATAACGAGTCTTAACATGACCGGAGAAAGATTACTCCCAACACTAATGCTTGGAACAGGTGCGGGTCGGTGTCCTCCAGGCGCATGACGCAGCTCCAAAAGAGTGACTAGCTACAGGGTTTTTTAATTTATAGTGCCTGTGAACGCGCAATCGACCCCATTCAAATCGTCATCACGTAAAGGCATCCAGGGGAAGACGTAAGCAGTGTCCGTATACTCATAGGAATAACATTGGCTTTAAAACTGACTCCAGAACAGTGGCCAAAATTTCTGAAATCTGACTCCATGTCAGGGAAATTGCTGTAGAATGGGTTCTGTTCCACTTAGAGACAAAATTTCATCTCCTATAGAAACTATAGACTGTTTTCTATCCAATAATAATAATAATATGCATATTGTACGATCAAGAATTTTGTAGGAAGCCGTTTCAAAAATTACACGATTACCATAAATAGTGACAACAGCGCCCCCAGCCTCAACAGGTTAAACACTTTTTTGGTTACTACATGATTCCATATGTTTTATTTCATAGTTTTGATGTCTTCACTATTATTCTACAATGTAGAAAATAGTCAAAATAAAAACCCTTGAATGAGTAGGGTTGTAACCAAACTTTTGACTGGTACTGTATACAGTATATATATATTTTTTGGTATTTTATTAGGATCCCTACAAGCTGTTGCTGAAACATCAGCTACTTTTCCTGGGCTCCACATGAAACATGACGTCATACAGAACATTAATTGACAAGGACAGATGTTACCGTAGAAACCAGTTACCAGAAGATGTCCCAATTTGAACTGCGTTCTGTATGTTTTAAAGATGGATACCCTGTTTTTTAATGTGTTCTATAACGTCATTTTGTACTGTAAACTATCATGTGGTTTTCCGTCTATTAGATTTTGTATTTTGTCTTTTTATGAATACTTTTTGTTTTCACTCTGGTTGGAGGTATAGAATACACCCATTATTCTGTCTAACCGTTTCATTTATTATTTAACATTTTAACTGAGCACATGGGGGGGAGGGGCAGGGGAGGGGCATTCTCATTTTGTTAGTTTCAGAATAATATTTTACCAAAGATCCTGAGGAAACCCTTTTAAATCAGTTTCAGTATTCTGAACCATCACTTCAAAAAATATATATATTTGACTATTTGCAGAAATTTAACAAACAAACTGTTTCCTTTCTGTAGTGAACTGGATATTTGTTTGTGTTCCAAGTACAGTATTAGAGGTGTGTGTGTGTGTGTGTGTGTGTGTGTGTGTGTGTGTGTGTGTGTGTGTGTGTGTGTGTGTGTGTGTGTGTGTGTGTTGGGTAGGACAGCTCAACAGGGTGTGTTACACCATGCCAAAGTAAGCTGCTGTACTTGCTGTCATAGCAACATGCCAATATCACACAGACACGTCAAAGTATAGCAGCAGCCAAAATACTGAAACCAACACACACACACACACACCGCCTTTATAAGCCCCTATACCAGCTAGTCACCTGTATTCAGACTACACACACACAAACACACACACACACACCGCCTTTATAAGCCCCTATACCAGCTAGACACCTGTATTCAGACTACACACACACACACACACCGCCTTTTATAAGCCCCTATACCAGCTAGTCACCTGTATTCAGACTACACACACACACACACACACACACACACACACACACACACACACACACACACACACACACACACACACACCACCCAGCAGTATGTTCAGGCCCACCGGTGCTGTCTGTTGTATATCCCAGCCCTCTGAGACAATACTGGAGGATGTATATACTGTTAATATATGGGTCAGGGTGACCGTCTGTCTGTTCTACGTTTCCTGTTTGTTCAAGTGAAATAACCTAAACTAGCAGGCGTAAAAAAGACCCCTTGAGCTGAGTCCCCACAGTTAGTTTTTTTTTCTCTCCAGGGGAAACAGAAGTTAGTTTGAAAAATCCTGTATCCGGTGACCAGTGTAAGAACTAGCTCAACAGTATAGTAGTCACACACCTTCTCTGTCTAGACTCTAGATTGACCCCCCCCTAGATGCACCCCCGAGGGGGGGGGGGGGGGGGGCGTTTGGTCAGACGTCATGTCATTGTGAGAGAAAGGATCATATCAGTGATGTCCCCCCCGTCCCCCCCTTCCCTTTTTTTTGTCATTGGCCCTGTCCCAAATGGTACCCTTGGTTCTCTATATAACCACTACCCCATGGGACTCAAGTCAAACCGGGGAGGGGGGGGGGGGGGGGGGGGTGATGATATCAGTAGTTTTATTAGGGGAGGATGATATCAGTAGTTTTATTAGGGGAGGATGATATCAGTAGTTTTATTAGGGGGGGTGATATCAGTAGTGTTATTAGGGAGGGGGGTGATATCAGTAGTGTTATTAGGGAGGGGGGTGATATCAGTAGTGTTATTAGGGGGGGTGATATCAGTAGTGTTATTAGGGGGGGTGATATCAGTAGTGTTATTAGGGAGGGGGGTGATATCAGTAGTGTTATTAGGGAGGGGGGTGATATCAGTAGTGTTATTAGGGGGGGTGATATCAGTAGTGTTATTAGGGAGGGGGGTGATATCAGTAGTGTTATTAGGGAGGGGGTGGATATCAGTAGTGTTATTAGGGAGGGGGATGATATCAGTAGTGTTATTAGGGGGGGTGATATCAGTAGTGTTATTAGGGGGGGGGATGATATCAGTAGTGTTATTAGGGAGGGGGTGATATCAGTAGTGTTATTAGGGACGGGGGGGTGATATCAGTAGTGTTATTAGGGAGGGGGGTGATATCAGTAGTGTTATTAGGGGGGGTGATATCAGTAGTGTTATTAGGGAGGGGGGTGATATCAGTAGTGTTATTAGGGAGGGGGATGATATCAGTAGTGTTATTAGGGGGGGTGATATCAGTAGTGTTATTAGGGAGGGGGATGATATCAGTAGTGTTATTAGGGAGGGGTGATATCAGTAGTGTTATTAGGGAGGGGGATGATATCAGTAGTGTTATTAGGGAGGGGGGTGATATCAGTAGTGTTATTAGGGACGGGGGGGTGATATCAGTAGTGTTATTAGGGAGGGGGGTGATATCAGTAGTGTTATTAGGGAGGGGGGTGATATCAGTAGTGTTATTAGGGAGGGGGATGATATCAGTAGTGTTATTAGGGAGGGGGGATGATATCAGTAGTGTTATTAAGGGGGGTGATGATATCAGTAGTGTTATTAGGGGGGGAGATGATATCAGTAGTGTTATTAGGGAGGGGGATGATATCAGTAGTGTTATTAGGGAGGGGGATGATATCAGTAGTGTTATTAGGGACGGGGGGGTGATATCAGTAGTGTTATTAGGGAGGGGGTGGATATCAGTAGTGTTATTAGGGAGGGGGGTGGATATCAGTAGTGTTATTAGGGAGGGGGGTGGATATCAGTAGTTTTATTAGGGGGGGTGATATCAGTAGTGTTATTAGGGAGGGGGGTGATATCAGTAGTGTTATTAGGGAGGGGGGTGATATCAGTAGTGTTATTAGGGGGGGTGATATCAGTAGTGTTATTAGGGAGGGGGGTGATATCAGTAGTGTTATTAGGGGAGGATGATATCAGTAGTTTTATTAGGGGGGGGGGATGATATCAGTAGTGTTATTAGGGAGGGGGGATGATATCAGTAGTGTTATTAGGGGAGGATGATATCAGTAGTTTTATTAGGGGGGGGGGGGTGATATCAGTAGTGTTATTAGGGAGGGGGATGATATCAGTAGTGTTATTAGGGAGGGGGGTGGATATCAGTAGTGTTATTAGGGAGGGGGGTGGATATCAGTAGTGTTATTAGGGAGGGGGGTGGATATCAGTAGTGTTATTAGGGAGGGGGCGATATCAGTAGTGTTATTAGGGAGGGGGTGGATATCAGTAGTGTTATTAGGGAGGGGGGTGGATATCAGTAGTGTTATTAGGGAGGGGGGTGGATATCAGTAGTGTTATTAGGGAGGGGGGAGGATATCAGTAGTGTTATTAGGGAGGGGGCGATATCAGTAGTGTTATTAGGGAGGGGGTGGATATCAGTAGTGTTATTAGGGGGGGATGATATCAGTAGTGTTATTAGGGGAGGGGTGATATCAGTAGTGTTATTAGGGGGGGGATGATATCAGTAGTGTTATTAGGGAGGGGGGATGATATCAGTAGTGTTATTAGGGGGGGGGGGATGTCAGTAGTGTTATTAGGGAGGGGGATGATATCAGTAGTGTTATTAGGGAGGGGGGCGATATCAGTAGTGTTATTAGGGAGGGGGCGATATCAGTAGTGTTATTAGGGAGGGGGTGGATATCAGTAGTGTTATTAGGGGGGATGATATCAGTAGTGTTATTAGGGAGGGGGATGATATCAGTAGTGTTATTAGGGAGGGGGGTGATATCAGTAGTGTTATTAGGGGGGGGATGATATCAGTAGTGTTATTAGGGATGGGGTGGAAATCAGTAGTGTTATTAGGGAGGGGGGTGATATCAGTAGTGTTATTAGGGGGGGGATGATATCAGTAGTGTTATTAGGGAGGGGGATGATATCAGTAGTGTTATTAGGGAGGGGGATGATATCAGTAGTGTTATTAGGGAGGGGGGTGATATCAGTAGTGTTATTAGGGGGGGATGATATCAGTAGTGTTATTAGGGACGGGGGGGTGATATCAGTAGTGTTATTAGGGAGGGGGTGATATCAGTAGTGTTATTAGGGATGGGGAGGATATCAGTAGTGTTATTAGGGAGGGGGATGATATCAGTAGTGTTATTAGGGATGGGGAGGATATCAGTAGTGTTATTAGGGAGGGGGATGATATCAGTAGTGTTATTAGGGAGGGGGGTGGATATCAGTAGTGTTATTAGGGAGGGGGTGATATCAGTAGTGTTATTAGGGAGGGGGATGATATCAGTAGTGTTATTAGGGAGGGGGTGGATATCAGTAGTGTTATTAGGGAGGGGGATGATATCAGTAGTGTTATTAGGGAGGGGGGATGATATCAGTAGTGTTATTAGGGAGGGGGTGGATATCAGTAGTGTTATTAGGGAGGGGGATGATATCAGTAGTGTTATTAGGGAGGGGGTGGATATCAGTAGTGTTATTAGGGAGGGGGATGATATCAGTAGTGTTATTAGGGAGGGGGTGGATATCAGTAGTGTTATTAGGGAGGGGGATGATATCAGTAGTGTTATTAGGGAGGGGGTGGATATCAGTAGTGTTATTAGGGAGGGGGATGATATCAGTAGTGTTATTAGGGAGGGGGAGGATATCAGTAGTGTTATTAGGGAGGGGGAGGATAGGGACGATATCAGGGGCTAATATGGAGGGTTCAGGGCTAATATGGAGGTACATGTAGCTCATAGAGTTGGATAGAGGGCACATACCAATGTCTCTGCCCATGCTAAAACAAGCTTTGTGGCAAGTGAGCCCTCGATCCAACTCTATGGTTTATATCAATGTTTTGGGAGTAGTTTTGATCATCACCAGCGTTTTTGACGGTCACCTGACTTGTAAACGAACCAACCGCCAATGAAAAATGTTTTCTTTTTTTATTTTGACACTTTGTGGTGTATTTTTAATTTTTTTTTATCTCCTGAACCAATCTATGCTTAAGGTGCCATTTGCCTTGTAAAGTTATGTTTTACTGTGTGATGGATACAGTAAGTTATAAGTACTGTGGAGTTTACATCGTAACTAAGATATTGTTGAGTAACTAAAAAAATATATATATGACAAAAAAAAAACGTTTTGCCTAATGATGCCAATGAAAAGACTAAACTATTATTATTATTGTTAACCATGAATAATGTAAGACGAAATAACCTGAAGTGTCTAGACGAAAGAGCGTTAATGACGTCTCATTGTCCTCATGTTTTTCTTCTCTTGTAGTTAGTTATCCTGAACCCTCTACACTGCTGTGTAAACACTACATGTATGGCTGCAATTCAATAATGAAGAGAATAAATAGACACATTTCATCAAAACTATATATTTTTCTACCATCTCTGTTTTAACCCCCCCCCCCCCCCACCGAGTGAACCGCACCAGAAGCTGTGAGGAGGGTGGAACACGCTGGGAACCTGGCACAGGTTCACGAGACTGATGTCATTGCTTGTAACCAGGAAGTGGTCATTATGATGTCATGATTTCCTCCATTCCAACGGGATTGGCCACGTTCTGCTCTAACCCAGCGTGCTCTCTCCTTACGTTAGACTGTGTGTCGGTTGTCGATATATAGATCAGACTTATAAATTACCATTTTTATTTTGAATTTTAGATAAAAAAGCACTTTGTAATTTTGTTTCCCTATACCGCTTTGATGAGCTGCCAGACGGAGGTTACTTATTTATAGCAGGATACGGAAAGCTTTTATTACACTTTTATCATCCATGTCTAGCCAATAAGTTTAAAATCAGGCCTGAGACCAGTATCACTAAGGACAGAGCTAAGGCTAATAAATCTAAGGTCTGATTTCAAATCAGAAAAAGCTCTGTGGACTGGTAACCTAACGTAGCAGGCGTAAAAAGACGCCTGAGCGGAGTTCCCAGGTTGAAAATACTGTATCCCTCAAAACCCGGGAAAGATCCGCTTTGTCGACCTGGCGGAGAGTGGTGGACAGGAGATGACCTGATATGGCTTTATGTCCGAGGCGAGATGACTGCCGCTCGCAGCTCATAGTCCTTGAACAAGCAGTGAGTTGTTATGGAGGCCTGTTCCTGCCAGCGTTTTGGCATTAATCCGCTTCCATAGATTGATCCCCTTTGGAACTCACCTGGTCATATTATTATTTTTTTTTCATGCATTCTCAGTCCTGATAGGCTGTTAGGGATGCACGGCTCAAGGTAGAGAGAGACTCCATTTTGACCAATATTAGCTACTGATCATCAATCAATCAAAAACAACCAATGACTGGGCTGGTATGCCAATGGGGAGAGTTTGACCGTTTGTTACCATGCCGATGCTTGGTAATAGACAACCGAGCCCTCTGACACGCTGCGGGAACATTCTGTGCAATAATAATAAACAAAGCAGTTTCTTGTGGTGTGACGGCGCCACTGTCTCGCTCCGTAGAGGAACTGTTCTTCAGGGAGGATGGATGTAATGGCACTGTGTCCCCCGCATGGTGGTGCGTTTGCTATAGCCCGGAATCACTCTGCGTTTCAATATTGTAAGAAACAGAGCTGAATTCATTTTGGATTTCCAGGCTAGCACTGCTGCTGCTCCTGCGGAGGAAACGGTTCCATTCCTCACTTTGTCCACCAGGTAGCGCTAGCTGTCTCTACTGAGGATGCAGACAGTGTGTCCTCATTTTCTATCTAGTTCTATTCTGTGGTAGAATGTGCTCCTTACCTTAGCTGGCCTGCAGGTTCTCAAACTGCCCGGTGTTGTCTTTATAGCGCTTCGCTGTTTAACCGTTTGATAACCGGTCCCACAGAGCCTGGGCTCCATCTAAGACTTAACAAAGTAAGCTCTTCTTATTTGCATAATAACTGTACTGTAATGTTTTATTTGTAAAAAAAAAAAAAAAAAAGATAATTGTGAAATTAAAAAATGGTCTGCATTTAACTAATTAAATTATGGGAATTAAAATTACAAAGAATACCAAATACAGTGTTGTGGGTGTGGTTATTTTGTGTTGTGGGTGTGGTCTCAGCTAAGAGGGGGTGGCCCCAGGGAAGAAGGGAGCCCCCCAGGGAAGAAGGGAGCATGGCATAGCATTTTCAACCATTGTAAAAGGTAGACTCAGTGATACAGATATACACCGTGGGGCGATTTAAGACGGTACAAACCACGAGGATAATCTCAACGTTTGTTGTCCACAAACACTGATCATGAGCAATGGTTTTGTGCAGATGCTTAGTGATTTAAAAACGACCTGGTAATGAATGCAAACAATAGCCCAGGCCAATGAATGTACAATATAACGAGTATATACACTAAGTGTACAAAACATTAAGGACACCTTCCTAATATTGAGTTGTAACCCCCTTTTTCCCTTAGAACAGCCTCAATTCGTCGGGGGATGGACTCTACAAGGTGTCGAAAGCGTTTCCCCCAGGGGAGCTGGTCCAGGTTGACTCCAATGCTTCCCCACAGTTGTGTCAAGTTGGCTGGATGTCCTTTGGGTGGTGGACCATTCTTGATACACACGGGGGAAACTGTTGAGCATGAAAAACCCAGCAGCGTTGCAGTTCTTAACACTCAATCCGGTACGCCTTGCACCTACTACCATAGCAGTATATCAGCCTCTTCTGGACAACATCTGAAAGGTGTTTTGAGTTGCGGGTGCTGGGGGGGTTTAGAAAAATATATATTTAAACTCAGCAAAAAAAATAAACGTCCTCACTGTCAACTGTTTTATTTTCAGCAAACTTAAATATTTGTATGAACATAACAAGATTCAACAACTGAGACATAAACTGAACAAGTTCCACAGACATGTGACTAACAGAAATGGAATAATGTGTCCCTAAACAAAGGGAAGGTCAAAATCAAAAGTAATAGTCAGTATCTTGTGTGGCCACCAGCTGCATTAAGTACTGCAGTGCATCTCCTCATGGACTGCACCAGATTTGCCAGTTCTTGCTGTGAGATGTTACCCCACTCTTCCACCAAGGCACCTGCAAGTTCTCGGACATTTCTTGGGGGAATGGCCCTAGCCCTCACCCTCCGATCCAACAGGTCCCAGACGTGCTCAATGGGATTGAGATCCGGGCTCTTCGCTGGCCATGGCAGAACACTGACATTCCTGTCTTGCAGGAAATCACGCACATAACGAGCAGTATGGCTGGTGGCATTGTCATACTAGAGGGTCATGTCAGGATGAGCCTGCAGGAAGGGTACCACATGAGGGAAGAGGATGTCTTCCCTGTAACGCACAGCATTGAGATTGCAATGACAACAAGCTCAGTCCGATGATGCTGTGACACACCGCCCCAGACCATGACGGACCCTCCACCTCCAAATCGATCCCGCTCCAGAGTACAGGCCTCGGTGTAACGCTCATTCCTTCGACGATAAACACGAATCCAACCATCACCCCTGGTGAGACAAAACCGTGACTCGTCAGTGAAGAGCACTTTTTGCCAGTCCTGTCTGGTCCAGCGACGGTGGGTGCCCATAGGCGACGTTGTTGCCGGTGATGTCTGGTGAGGACGTACCTTACAACAGGTCTACAAGCCCTCAGTTCAGCCTATTGCGGACAGTCTGAGCACTGATGGAGGGATTGTGCGTTCCTGAGGTAACTCTGGCAGTTGTTGTTGCCATCCTGTACCTGTCCCGCAGGTGTGATGTACCGATCCTGTGCAGGTGTTGTTACACGTGGTCTGCCACTGCGAGGACGATCAGCTGTCCGCCCTGTCTCCCTGTAGCGCTGTCTTAGGCGTCTCACAGTACAGACATTGCAATTTATTGCCCTGGCCACATCTGCAGTTCTCATGCCTCCTTGCAGCATGTCTAAGGCACGTTCACGCAGATGAGCAGGGACCCTGGGCATCTTTCTTTTGGTGTTTTTCAGAGTCAGTAGAAAGGCCTCTGAGTATCCTAAGTTTTCATAACTGTGACCTTAATTGCCTACGTCTGTAAGCTGTTAGTGTCTTAACGACCGTTCCACAGGTGCATGTTCATTAACTGTTTATGGTTCATTGAACAAGCATGGGAAACGGTGTTTGGATTTTTGTGAACTATCTTTGAAAGACAGGGTCCTGAAAAAAGGAAGTTTCTTTTTTTTGTTGAGGTTATATAATGAATTCGTGCAAAAATCCCCTTTGCTTGAATAATAACATTTCACATTTGCATATTGGTATACGGTTGACAGAGGCGTTTTTAGGATTTCTACACTGAGATTTTTTTTTTATTGCAGGGTCTGAAAATGTTTTGTCCTTGTTAAGAACACATTTCATGCCATTCTACGTAATTTACCACACAAATGACCAAAATGGCTACTACAGTGACAAACCATTCAAAGTGCAATTCAAAGGCACTTAAATATTTAGCCTATTCCCCCTCTGAGTGACATACACAATCAGTGTCTCAAGACTTAAAAATATTTCTTTAACCTGTCTCGTCCCCTTCATCTAGACTGATTGAAGTGGATTTAACAAGTGACATCAATAAGGGATCATAGCTTTCAACTGGTCAGTCGGTCATGGAAAGAGCAGGTGTTCCTAATGTTTTGTACACTGTGTGTGTGTATGTATGTATGTGTATATATATACACTGCTCAAAAAAATAAAGGGAACACTTAAACAACACAATGTAACTCCAAGTTACACAAATGCACATTTGTGGCCTGCTGGAGGTCATTTTGCAGGGCTCTGGCAGTGCTCCTCCTTGCACAAAGGCGGAGGTAGCGGTCCTGCTGCTGGGTTGTTGCCCTCCTACGGCCTCCTCCACGTCTCCTGATGTACTGGCCTGTCTCCTGGTAGCACCTCCATGCTCTGGACACTACGCTGACAGACACAGCAAACCTTCTTGCCACAGCTCGCATTGATGTGCCATCCTGGATGAGCTGCACTATCTGAGCCACTTGTGTGGGTTGTAGACTCCGTCTCATGCTACCACTAGAGTGAGGGCACCGCCAGCATTCAAAAGTGACCAAAACATCAGCCAGGAAGCATAGGAACTGAGAAGTGGTCTGTGGTCACCACCTGCAGAACCACTCCTTTATTGGGGGTGTCTTGCTAATTGCCTATAATTTCCACCTTTTGTCTATTCCATTTGCACAATAGCATGTGAAATTTATTGTCAATCAGTGTTGCCTCCTAAGTGGACAGTTTGATTTCAGAGAAGTGTGATTGACTTGGAGTTACATTGTGTTGTTTAAGTGTTCCCTTTATTTCTTTGAGCAGTGTATATGTGTGTGTATATATATATATACTACCATTCAAAAGCTTAGACACACTTGCTCATTCAAGGGTTTTTCTTTATTTTTACCATTTTCTACATTGTAGAATAGTGACGGCATCAAAACAACACACATGTAATCATGTAGTTACCAAAAAAGTGTTAAACAAATCAAATATATTTTATATTCATCAAAGTAGTCACCCTTTGCACATTCTTGGCATTCTCTCAACCAGCTTCACCTGGAATGCTTTTCCAGGTCAGCACTTGTTGGCTGCTTTTCCGTCACTCTGCGGTCCAACTCATCTCAAACCATCTCAATTGGGTTGAGGTCGGGTGATTGTGGAGGCCAGGTCATCTGATGCAGCACTCCATCACTCTCCTTCTTGGTCAAACAAGAGGTGTGTTGGGTCATTGTCCTGTTTTTCAACAGGACAATGGGCTCCCGAGTGATGCAATGGTCTAAGGCACTGCATCTCGGTGCTAGAGGCATCACTAC